>NC_142437.1:57277500-57295000 GCF_059453495.1 Arachis ipaensis | reverse complement strand
CGAGCCGTAATGGCCTCATCTTTGGCATGCTCCTCCGGTTTTTTTTCCACAGTTTTTTTTGCCGGTTTTTATCCGAGTTTTTTTTTATTTTTATTTTTTTTACCTTGTGCTGACTCTTGTTCTTTAAATGACGTTATCCCGAGGAGGACACCTAAAGTCGAGCCGTAATGGCCTCATCTTTGGCAAGCTTCTCCGGTTTCTTTCCACTGTTTTTTTCCGTTTTATTTTTAATTTTTTTTTTTTTTTTACGTTGTGCTCACCCTCGTTCTTTAAACGACGCTATCCTGAGGAGGACACCTAAAGGCGACCGTAATGGCCTCTTCTTCGGCAAGCTCCTCCGGTTTTTTTCCACAGTTTTTTTCCGTTTTTTTTTTCCGTTTTTTTTTCTTTTTTTTTTTTACGATGTGCTGACTCTCGTTCTTTAAACGACGCTATCCTGAGGAGGACACCTAAAGGCGAGCCGTAATGGCCTCATCTTTGGCAAGCTTCTCCGGTTTTTTTTCCATAGTTTTTTTCCGTTTTTTTTTTTCAATTTTTTTTTTTTTTTACGTTGTGCTGACTCTTGTTCTTTAAATGACGTTATCCCGAGGAGGACACCTAAAGGCGAGCCGTAATGGCCTTATCTTCGGCAAGCTCCTCCGATTTTTTTCCACAGTTTTTTTCTGGCTTTTTTCCGTTTTATTTTTCAGTTTTTTTTTTTTTTTTTTTTTTTTTTTTTTTTTTTTTTTTTACGTTTACCTGACTCTTGTTCTTTAAATGACGTTATCCCGAGGAGGACACCTAAAGGCGAGCCGTAATGGCCTCATCTTTGGCAAGCTCCTCCGGTTATTTTTCCACAGTTTTTTTTGCCAATTTTTATACGAGTTTTTTTTTTTTTTTTTTTTTTATACATTGTGCTGACTCTTGTTCTTTAAATGACGTTATCCCGAGGAGGACACCTAAAGGCGAGCCGTAATGGCCTCATCTTTGGCAAGCTTCTCCGGTTTTTTTTCCACAGTTTTTTCCCGTTTTTTTCCGTTTTTTTTTTTTTACGTTGTGCTGACTCTTTTTCTTTAAATGACGTTATCCCGAGGAGGACACCTAAAGGCGAGCCGTAATGGCCTCATCTTTGGCAAGCTTCTCCGGTTTTTTTTCCATAGTTTTTTTCCGTTTTTTTTTTCAGTTTTTTTTTTTTTTTTTTGTGCTGACTCTTGTTCTTTAAATGACGTTATCCCGAGGAGGACACCTAAAGGCAAGCCGTAACGGCCTCATCTTTGGCAAGCTCCTCCGGTTTTTTTTCCACCGTTTTTTTTGCCGGTTTTTATCCGAGTTTTTTTTTTTTTTTTTTTTACGTTGTGCTGCCTCTTGTTCTTTAAATGACGTTATCCCGAGGAGGACACCTAAAGGCGAGCCGTAATGGCTTAATCTTTGGCAAGCTTCTTTGGTTTTTTTTCCATAGTTTTTTTCCGTTTTTTTTTTCAGTTTTTTTTTTCAGTTTTTTTTTTTTTTTTTTTTTTTTTTTTTTTTTTTGTGCTGACTCTTGTTCTTTAAATGACGTTATCCCGAGGAGGACACCTAAAGGTGAGCCGTAACGGCCTCAT
Organism: Arachis ipaensis; assembly: GCF_059453495.1. NCBI lineage: Eukaryota > Viridiplantae > Streptophyta > Magnoliopsida > Fabales > Fabaceae > Arachis > Arachis ipaensis. The sequence continues at coordinate 57,293,420 of NC_142437.1, read as the reverse complement.
CTTTGGCAAGCTCCTCCGGTTTTTTTTCCACAGTTTTTTTTGCCGGTTTTTATCCGAGTTTTTTTTTTTTTTTACGTTGTGCTGACTCTTGTTCTTTAAATGACGTTATCCCGAGGAGGACACCTAAAGGCGAGCCGTAATGGCCTCATCTTTGGCAAGCTTCTCCGGTTTTTTTTCCATAGTTTTTTTCCGTTTTTTTTTCAGTTTTTTTTTTTATACGTTGTGCTGACTCTTGTTCTTTAAATGACGTTATCCCGAGGAGGACACCTAAAGGCGAGCCGTAATGGCCTCATCTTTGGCAAGCTCCTCCGGTTTTTTTTCCACAGTTTTTTTTGCCGGTTTTTATCCGAGTTTTTATTTTTTATTTTTACCTTGTGCTGACTCTTGTTCTTTAAATGACGTTATCCCGAGGAGGACACCTAAAGGCGAGCCGTAATGGCCTCATCTTTGGCAAGCTTCTCCGGTTTTTTTCCACAGTTTTTTTCCGTTTTATTTTTAATTTTTTTTTTTTTACGTTGTGCTCACTCTCGCACTTTAAATGACGCTATCTTGAGGAGGACACCTAAAGGCAACCGTAATGGCCTCATCTTCGGCAAGCTCCTTCGATTTTTTTCCACAGTTTTTTTTTTTTTTTTTTTTTTTTTTTTTTTTTTTTTTTTTTTTTTTTTTTACGTTGTGCTGACTCTTGTTCTTTAAATGACGTTATCCCGAGGAGGACACCTAAAGGCGAGCCGTAACGGCCTCATCTTTGGCAAGCTCCTCCGGTTTTTTTTCCACAGTTTTTTTTGCCGGTTTTTATCCGAGTTTTTTTTTTTTTTTTTTACGTTGTTCTGACTCTTGTTCTTTAAATGACGTTATCCCGAGGAGGACACGTAAAGGCGAGCCGTAATGGCCTCATCTTTGGCAAGCTTCTCCGGTTTTTTTTCCATAGTTTTTTTCCGTTTTTTTTTTCAGTTTTTTTTTTTTTATACGTTGTGCTGACTCTTGTTCTTTAAATGACGTTATCCCGAGGAGGACACCTAAAGGCGAGCCGTAATGGCCTCATCTTTGGCAAGCTTCTCCGGTTTTTTTTTCCATAGTTTTTTTCCGTTTTTTTTTCAGTTTTTTTTTTCAGTTTTTTTTTTTTTTTTTTTTTTTTTTTTTTTGTGCTGACTCTTGTTCTTTAAATGACGTTATCCCGAGGAGGACACCTAAAGGCAAGCCGTAACGGCCTCATCTTTGGCAAGCTCCTCCGGTTTTTTTTCCACCGTTTTTTTTGCCGGTTTTTATCCGAGTTTTTTTTTTTTTTTTTACGTTGTGCTGCCTCTTGTTCTTTAAATGACGTTATCCCGAGGAGGACACCTAAAGGCGAGCCGTAATGGCTTAATCTTTGGCAAGCTTCTCCGGTTTTTTTTCCATAGTTTTTTTCCGTTTTTTTTTTCTGTTTTTTTTTTCAGTTTTTTTTTTTTTTTTTTTTTTTTTTGTGCTGACTCTTGTTCTTTAAATGACGTTATCCCGAGGAGGACACCTAAAGGCGAGCCGTAATGGCCTCATCTTTGGCATGCTCCTCCGGTTTTTTTTCCACAGTTTTTTTTGCCGGTTTTTATCCGAGTTTTTTTTTATTTTTATTTTTTTTACCTTGTGCTGACTCTTGTTCTTTAAATGACGTTATCCCGAGGAGGACACCTAAAGTCGAGCCGTAATGGCCTCATCTTTGGCAAGCTTCTCCGGTTTCTTTCCACTGTTTTTTTCCGTTTTATTTTTAATTTTTTTTTTTTTTTTACGTTGTGCTCACCCTCGTTCTTTAAACGACGCTATCCTGAGGAGGACACCTAAAGGCGACCGTAATGGCCTCTTCTTCGGCAAGCTCCTCCGGTTTTTTTCCACAGTTTTTTTCCGTTTTTTTTTTCTGTTTTTTTTTCTTTTTTTTTTTTACGATGTGCTGACTCTCGTTCTTTAAACGACGCTATCCTGAGGAGGACACCTAAAGGCGAGCCGTAATGGCCTCATCTTTGGCAAGCTTCTCCGGTTTTTTTTCCATAGTTTTTTTCCGTTTTTTTTTTTCAATTTTTTTTTTTTTTTACGTTGTGCTGACTCTTGTTCTTTAAATGACGTTATCCCGAGGAGGACACCTAAAGGCGAGCCGTAATGGCCTTATCTTCGGCAAGCTCCTCCGATTTTTTTCCACAGTTTTTTTCTGGCTTTTTTCCGTTTTATTTTTCAGTTTTTTTTTTTTTTTTTTTTTTTTTTTTTTTTTTTTTTTTTTTTTTTTTTTTTTTTTTTTTACGTTTACCTGACTCTTGTTCTTTAAATGACGTTATCCCGAGGAGGACACCTAAAGGCGAGCCGTAATGGCCTCATCTTTGGCAAGCTCCTCCGGTTATTTTTCCACAGTTTTTTTTGCCGATTTTTATACGAGTTTTTTTTTTTTTTTTTTTTTTATACATTGTGCTGACTCTTGTTCTTTAAATGACGTTATCCCGAGGAGGACACCTAAAGGCGAGCCGTAATGGCCTCATCTTTGGCAAGCTTCTCCGGTTTTTTTTCCACAGTTTTTTCCCGTTTTTTTCCGTTTTTTTTTTTTTACGTTGTGCTGACTCTTTTTCTTTAAATGACGTTATCCCGAGGAGGACACCTAAAGGCGAGCCGTAATGGCCTCATCTTTGGCAAGCTTCTCCGGTTTTTTTTCCATAGTTTTTTTCCGTTTTTTTTTTCAGTTTTTTTTTTTTTTTTTTGTGCTGACTCTTGTTCTTTAAATGACGTTATCCCGAGGAGGACACCTAAAGGCAAGCCGTAACGGCCTCATCTTTGGCAAGCTCCTCCGGTTTTTTTTCCACCGTTTTTTTTGCCGGTTTTTATCCGAGTTTTTTTTTTTTTTTTTTTTTTACGTTGTGCTGCCTCTTGTTCTTTAAATGACGTTATCCCGAGGAGGACACCTAAAGGCGAGCCGTAATGGCTTAATCTTTGGCAAGCTTCTTTGGTTTTTTTTCCATAGTTTTTTTCCGTTTTTTTTTTCAGTTTTTTTTTTCAGTTTTTTTTTTTTTTTTTTTTTTTTTTTTTTCTTTTGTGCTGACTCTTGTTCTTTAAATGACGTTATCCCGAGGAGGACACCTAAAGGTGAGCCGTAACGGCCTCATCTTTGGCAAGCTCCTCCGGTTTTTTTTCCACAGTTTTTTTTGCCGGTTTTTATCCGAGTTTTTTTTTTTTTTTTACGTTGTGCTGACTCTTGTTCTTTAAATGACGTTATCCCGAGGAGGACACCTAAAGGCGAGCCGTAATGGCCTCATCTTTGGCAAGCTTCTCCGGTTTTTTTCCATAGTTTTTTTCCGTTTTTTTTTCAGTTTTTTTTTTATACGTTGTGCTGACTCTTGTTCTTTAAATGACGTTATCCCGAGGAGGACACCTAAAGGCGAGCCGTAATGGCCTCATCTTTGGCAAGCTCCTCCGGTTTTTTTTCCACAGTTTTTTTTGCCGGTTTTTATCCGAGTTTTTATTTTTTATTTTTACCTTGTGCTGACTCTTGTTCTTTAAATGACGTTATCCCGAGGAAGACACCTAAAGGCGAGCCGTAATGGCCTCATCTTTGGCAAGCTTCTCCGGTTTTTTTCCACAGTTTTTTTCCGTTTTATTTTTAATTTTTTTTTTTTTACGTTGTGCTCACTCTCGCACTTTAAATGACGCTATCTTGAGGAGGACACCTAAAGGCAACCGTAATGGCCTCATCTTCGGCAAGCTCCTCCGATTTTTTTCCACAGTTTTTTTTTTTTTTTTTTTTTTTTTTTTTACGTTGTGCTGACTCTTGTTCTTTAAATGACGTTATCCCGAGGAGGACACCTAAAGGCGAGCCGTAACGGCCTCATCTTTGGCAAGCTCCTCCGGTTTTTTTTCCACAGTTTTTTTTGCCGGTTTTTATCCGAGTTTTTTTTTTTTTTTTTTACGTTGTTCTGACTCTTGTTCTTTAAATGACGTTATCCCGAGGAGGACACGTAAAGGCGAGCCGTAATGGCCTCATCTTTGGCAAGCTTCTCCGGTTTTTTTTCCATAGTTTTTTTCCGTTTTTTTTTTCAGTTTTTTTTTTTTTTATACGTTGTGCTGACTCTTGTTCTTTAAATGACGTTATCCCGAGGAGGACACCTAAAGGCGAGCCGTAATGGCCTCATCTTTCGCAAGCTCCTCCGGTTTTTTTTCCACAGTTTTTTTTGCCGGTTTTTATCCGAGTTTTTATTTTTTTTTTTACCTTGTGCTGACTCTTGTTCTTTAAATGACGTTATCCTGAGGAGGACACCTAAAGGCGAGCCGTAATGGCCTTATCTTCGGCAAGCTCCTCCGATTTTTTTCCACAGTTTTTTTCCGGCTTTTTTCCGTTTTTTTTTTCAGTTTTTTATTTTTTATTTATTTATTTATTTTTTTTTTTTTACGTTGTCCTGACTCTTGTTCTTTAAATGACGTTATCCTGAGGAGGACACCTAAAGTCGAGCCGTAATGGCCTCATCTTTGGCAAGCTTCTCCGGTTTCTTTCCACTGTTTTTTTCCGTTTTATTTTTAATTTTTTTTTTTTTTTTTACGTTGTGCTCACCCTCGTTCTTTAAACGACGCTATCCTGAGGAGGACACCTAAAGGCGACCGTAATGGCCTCTTCTTCGGCAAGCTCCTCCGGTTTTTTTCCACAGTTTTTTTCCGTTTTTTTTTTAGGTTTTTTTTTTTTTTTTTTTTTTTTTTTTTTTTTTTTTTTAACGTTGTGCTGACTCTTTTTCTTTAAATGACGTTATCCCGAGGAGGACACCTAAAGGCGAGCCGTAATGGCCTCATCTTTGGCAAGCTTCTCCGGTTTTTTTTCCATAGTTTTTTTCCGTTTTTTTTTTTCAATTTTTTTTTTTTTTACGTTGTGCTGACTCTTGTTCTTTAAATGACGTTATCCCGAGGAAGACACCTAAAGGCGAGCCGTAATGGCCTTATCTTCGGCAAGCTCCTCCGATTTTTTTCCACAGTTTTTTTCTGGCTTTTTTCCGTTTTTTTTTTCAGTTTTTTTTTTTTTTTTTTTTTTTTTTTTTTTTTTTTACGTTTACCTGACTCTTGTTCTTTAAATGACGTTATCCCGAGGAGGACACCTAAAGGCGAGCCGTAATGGCCTCATCTTTGGCAAGCTCCTCCGGTTATTTTTCCACAGTTTTTTTTGCCGATTTTTGTACGAGTTTTTTTTTTTTTTTTATTTTATACATTGTGCTGACTCTTGTTCTTTAAATGACGTTATCCCGAGGAGGACACCTAAAGGCGAGCCGTAATGTGATGAGAAACGAATTTCTACCAAAACACCCAAAACTAACCGGCAAGTGTACCGGGTCGTATCAAGTAATAAAAACTCACGGAAGTGAGGTCGATCCCACAGGGATTGAAGGATTGAGCAATTTTAGTTTAGTGGTTGATTTAGTCAAGCGAATCAAGTGTTGGTTGGGTGATTTGTGATTTGCAGAATGTAAATTGCATGAAATTAAAGAGAGCGGGAAAGTAAATTGCTGAAACTTAAAGGACAAGAAATTAAATGACAGAAACTTAAAGTGCAAGAAATGTAAATTGCAGAATCTTAAAGTGCAAGAAATGTAAATTGCTTGAAAAGTAAAGGGGATTGGGATGAGGATTTGCAGAATTTAAACAAGGGAAAACTAAATTGCATCAAACAGAAGAGGAAAAGGGAGTTGGGATTGAACCGGATCTTATAACAGCAAAGTAAATGAACAATGAAAGCATTAAACAGAGAATTGAAATGAGAATTTAGATCTCAGGACCCAGAGACTAGAAAACCAAGTCTAGATCTCAATGCCTTCCTAGATCCCACAAGAACAATAGCAAGGAAATTGTAAATTGCAAAGAAAAGAGATGAAGATCAAGTAACAGAAACAGAAATGCTAATTCAATTAACAGTAAAGGAAACAGAGAGATCCAAGATTGAGATTGAAACAGAATTTCTTCAATTCTCCAATCCAAGATCCAAGACAAAAGTCAAATGAAATTGAAAGCAATGAAAGCAAGAAATTAAAGTTCACTCAAGTTCAAAAGCTCTTCGAAAACTATTATGAAAATTCTAAAAGGAAAGTTCTAAAAGAAAACTCTCCCGAAAAAGCTCCCTAAACAAATTGAATTCTATCCTATTTATACACTTTCCAAAATGATCTTCAAGCCTTGAGTTGGGCCTTTGTTCTTGGTGGAATTGGGTTGAAAGAGGCCTTGGTTGATTGCTCTTGAAGATTGAAGAAGAACCGAAGTGAACCAATTGAACCGGAAATGGAGTTAGCCAACGTTGGTCTTCAACGTTAGGGTCAAAGTTAGGGGTCTAACTTTGACCCTAACTTTTCATATCAGCAAACCACATTCTTCTGGTTTAGACGTTGGCGCCAACGTTAGGGGTCTAACTTTGACCCTAACGTTGGCCTTGCTTGGTGTGATTGGTGCCAACGTTAGCCTCCACGTTAGGGGGCTAACGTTGGCGCAAACGTTGCCTACTCCCCCATTGTGATTTAAGTGCCAACGTTAGTAGCCCAGGGAGAAACTCTCAAGTTCCAACGTTAGCCTCCAAGTTAGGGGGCTAACGTTGGAGCTAACGTTGGCTACTTCCAAAGAGTGATTCATATGCCCAACGTTAGCCTCCAAGTTAGGGGGCTAACGTTGGGGCTAACTTCATGCAACCCGGTTCAATTTTCACTTATTCCATTGTCCTCTCTTCACTCCTAGCCATTCCTCTTTGCTTCAACCTTTCTCCAAGCCTTCTTCACCTATCATTGATCAACCAAACTAATCAAAGTTTTGCTCAAAATCATGAGGTATTCAATCTTCCACAATATGCAACAAATATAGTTCAAAACCTCATGAAATGGCATGAATTCACATATGGTTGATTCAATCAAGGGAAACATGAAAATCTACTCAATTAGCTTGCTTGTAGCTTAAGAAAGTGCATAATTCTAATGAAAACAAAAGAAAAAGACTAGCTAAAATGGGCTAGGATGACTTGTCATCACAACACCAAACTTAAAGCTTGCTTGTCCCCAAGCAAGAAATGAATTTATTAAGAAGAAAGAATGAAATGGAAGAGGAAGTTCATGCTAGCAAAGTGTTATTGATAGTTCATGGGGTTTTATGTGGATATGCAAATGCTCACTTCTTATTGACTCCTAGGCCTAGAAAGTTTCCTTCAAGTTTCAAGTGACATACTGCTATGACCTCTCATTATTCCTTTATCCTTGGCTATTACTTTATTCAAAAGCTTTATTTGAGTGTCATGTGTAGCAAGTTCATTTTCTTTTTATACTTGACACATTATTCACCATAGACACTTGGCTCACATTCCTTCTTAAAACATTGATGCCCAGCACCTCTTTGGGCTACTAAATGCTTTGTAGTTAGGTTGCTCTTGATAGTGGATTTTCAGCTGATGATCCCGGGTTAGTTAACCCAAGTCACCAAGTGTTGAGGCACTCCTAAGAGCTTACTAATCCAAGCAGATCCTAGTACAAAAACATCACAGGCATATATTTCAGAGTTCAAGCTATTGGTGTCCAGCTTTATTTCTTTTTGTTTTTCTTTTGTTTTGCCACCTTTTAGCTTTCTTTGTTCTTTCTTTCTTTTTTTTGTTTTTCTTTCTAACCAAGGAATTCTATTCAATTGAGATTCATAGACAATAGGCCACTCTCTACTTAGAAGGAGATATCTTAGCTCTTTATTCACTAAAGTGAGTTATAATGCAATCACACACACCACCACTTACTTTTATTCCACTTCTAACTAACAGAGACCATTTCACTTCACATTCAAACTGTTCTTTTATTAAATTTAAAGATGCAGGGGACAACACATACTTCTTGTTAAGTGAAAATGAACACACAAGCCAACACATAAAAAAACCAGCCTACAAAAACATAATTGATGCATACTACACTAACAGTTTCTGTTAAAATGGGCATATTCATACTTCCAAATTTGAGCAATTCAATACTGATGGAGTTAAATGACAATACAACCTCTTGGTGGCTCCTTCTTCTTTCATCTCAGCTAATGGTGAGTAGTCCTCCCATAAGAGTGATTGATTTTCTGCAGTGTTAATGGAAGTTGCTTGTTTCTCAAGCCCTTATGTGATTTGTTAGTGTGCAAGACTTTCTTGTAGGCGTTTGAACTTACTTTGGTGTGTGAACACCAAACTCAGTCTCTTGCCATGTTTCTTATCCATAACCATATGTGAAAGCTTAAATCTTCGCTAAAGGTAATAAAATTGAAAACTAGAAACAGACAATGCTTAAATGATTTGTCAGATTGCTTGGAGCTGGTAGCTCTTTATATAGAAAGTGAGAATGTGCTTTTAAGTAAGATTTTGGTGGAACACCAAACTTAGAATCCTTCATTCTCCCTTAATATGTTTTGGTGTGAAACACCAAACTTAGCTCCTTGCAATACATACTACTCATTTAACCTTTTTATTGAACTAACTATGAAAGAAAAGTACCTCCGGTTGGGTTGCCTCCCAACAAGCGCTCTTTTATTGTCACTAGCTTGACATCTTTCAATTCTTTTTAAGAGGGCTGTAGGTGTTGAACCTCTTTTTCCTTAACCCATTGTCCTCCTAAGTACAACTTTGCTCTGTGCCCATTCACAGTGAATTGATTCTTTGTTGCCTCATCTAGCAGTTCAATATTCCCATAGGGAAAAATCTTTGTCACCAAGTATGGGCCAGTCCACTTAGACTTCAGTTTGCCAGGGAAGATTTTAAGCCTTGAATTATACAGGAGTACTTGTTGTCCAGGCTTGAATTCCTTCTTTGTGATCTTCTTGTCATGCCACTTCTTAGCTTTCTCCTTGTATATCTTCGCATTTTCATAAGCTTCCAGTCTGAATTCATCCAGTTCATTTAGTTGTAACAACCTTTTTTCTCCTGCAGCTTGGGGGTCAAGGTTGAGGAGTTTAGTGGCCCAAAAAGCTCTATGTTCAAGCTCTACAGGGAGGTGGCAGGATTTGCCATACAATAGCTGAAAGGGTGACTTGCCAATAGGAGTTTTAAAAGCTGTCCTATATGCCCACAGTGCATCCTCTAGCTTTCTAGCCCAATCCTTTCTTGTGATTCCCACTGTTTTCTCTAGGATCTTCTTTAATTCTCTATTTGCAAGTTCAGCTTGGCCGTTAGTCTGAGGGTGGTAGGGTGTGGCTACTTTGTGAATTACTCCATATTTGTGAAGGAGTTTCTCCATTTGTTTGTTGCAAAAGTGACTACCACCATCACTAATAAGACTTTTGGGCACTCCAAACCTAGTGAAGATGTGCTTTTTGAGGAATTGGAGGACGATCTGTGCATCACAGGTGGTTGTGGCTATAGCTTCTACCCATTTTGAGACATATTCCACTGCTACCAGGATGTATCTAAAAAAATAGGAAGGAGGAAAAGGCCCCATGAAATCAATTCCCCACAGATCGAACAATTCTAATTCCAAGATAAAATTTTGAGGCATCTCATTCCTTCTTGTTAATCCTCCTGCTTTCTGGCATTCATTACATTGGTGTACATATCTTCTGGCATCCTTGAAAATAGTTGGCCAATAGAAGCCACTCTGTAGTATTTTTGCGGCTGTTTTTTCTGGGCCAAAGTGTCCACCATAAGCTGAACCATGACAATGCCACAAGATGTCCCTCACTTCACTTTCAGGAATACACCTCCTGATCACTCCATCAGAGCATCTCTTGAATAAGAAGGGTTCATCCCATAAAAATTTCCTTGCTTCTTTAATCAACTTCTTCACTTGTTGCTTAGAGAATTCTTGCGGTATCTTCCTTCCCACTTTGTAATTTGCTATGTCAGCAAACCAAGGTGCTTGATGGATCTGCAGAAGGTGCTCATCTGGGAAGCTTTCATTTATTGGCTGGGATGCTTTTTGATTTGTTTCATGTGGTAGTCTTGACAGATGATCAGCGACCTGGTTTTCAGTGCCCTTCCTATCTCTTATTTCAATGTCAAATTCTTGTAGAAGCAGTATCCACCTGATGAGTCTTGGTTTAGCATCCTGTTTTGACATCAAATACTTAAGTGCAGCATGATCAGTATAAACTACAACCTTCGATCCTATCAGATATGATCTAAACTTATCAAATGCATAGACTACAGCTAGCAACTCTTTTTCTGTTGTAGTGTAATTTCTTTGGGCCTCATTCAACACTTTACTTGCGTAATATATGACATGATGCAAATTCCCCTTCTTTTGCCCAAGTACAGCACCAATTGCAATGTCACTTGCATCACACATGAGTTCAAAAGGTAATCCCCAATCTGGGGGTGTGATTATTGGTGCTGTTGTGAGTTTATTTTTTAAAGTTTCAAATGCATGCTGACAGTTTTCATCAAAAACAAAAGGGTTATCAAGCATTAACAGATTACTTAAAGGTTTGGCTATTTTTGAAAAGTCCTTGATAAACCTTCTGTAAAATCCGGCATGCCCCAAGAAACTTCTAACAGATTTCACATTAATTGGTGGAGGGAGTTTTTCTATAATCTCAACTTTTGCCTTATCAACCTCTATCCCTTTTCTTGAGACTTTATGGCCAAGAACAATTCCTTCGGGTACCATAAAATGGCATTTCTCCCAGTTTAAAACCAAATTAGTTTCTTGGCACCGTTTCAAGACAAGAGTTAAATGGTTTAGGCAAGCATTGAAATTATCACCAAAAACAGAGAAGTCATCCATGAAGACTTCTAAAAATTTTTCGACCATATCAGAAAAAATGGAGAGCATACACCTTTGAAATGTGGCAGGGGCGTTGCAGAGCCCAAAAGGCATCCGCCTATACGCAAAAACTCCAAATGGACATGTGAAGGCAGTTTTCTCTTGGTCCTTGGGGTCTACCACGATTTGATTATACCCAGAATATCCGTCCAAGAAACAGTAATAGGCATGGCCGGCTAACCTTTCCAGCATCTGATCAATGAATGGGAGAGGGAAATGATCCTTCCTGGTGGCATCATTCAATCTTCTATAGTCTATGCACATTCTCCACCCAGTCACTGTTCTAGTAGGGATCAACTCATTCTTCTCATTAGTGATGACTGTCATTCCTCCCTTCTTTGGTACAACTTGAACTGGGCTTACCCATGGGCTGTCAGATATTGGGAATATTATCCCTGCATTCCACAACTTCATTACTTCCTTCTGGACAACTTCCTTCATTGTAGGATTTAGCCTTCTTTGTGGTTGAACCACTGGTTTGGAATTATCTTCCAAGAGGATCTTATGCATACATACTGCAGGGCTGATTCCCTTCAGATCATCAATGGTCCATCCTAAAGCATCTTTGTGAGCTTTGAGTACATCAAGAAGTTCTCCTTCTTCCTTCTTTGACAGGGATGAATTAATGATTACTGGGAGGCTCTCCGATGTGCCAAGGAATGCATATTTGAGATGGGTGGGTAAAGGTTTCAATTCTTGTCTTCGTACATCTTCTTTCTTATCTTGCCTTTCATATTGCTCAGTAAAGGTCCCAGCCACTTGTTCCTCTGTTGTTTCTTGATTTCCTTCTTGCTCTTGAAACTTTTCTTCCAAAGTTTCTTCCACCAAACTATCTATCATATCCACTCTCACATAATCTTCTTGCTCAGGAGCGTTTTGCATTGATTTGAACACATTTATAATCATTTGTTCATTATGGACCCTGAAGGTCATTTCTCCTTTTTCAACATCAATGATGGCCCTTGCTGTGTGTAGAAATGGCCTTCCCAGAATGATTGAGTCGTTTCCTTCTTCTTCGGTATCCAAAATTACAAAATCTGCTGGGAAGATAAACTCCCCAATCTTTACTAACAGATTCTCCACAATTCCATTAGGTGTCTTGATTGATCTGTCAGCCATGACTAGCGACATCCTGGTGGGTTTAAGTTCTTCTATGGCAAGTTTTCTCATCATTGAGAGAGGCATTAAGTTGATGCTGGCACCCAGGTCACAGAGGGCCTTGTTGAGAATTATCTTGCCAATAGTGCATGAGACTACAAAGCTTCCCGGATCCTTAAGTTTTGGTGGAATACCCCGTTGGATTACAGCACTGCATTCCTCTGTGAGTAATATGGTTTCCCTTTCAAGCCAACTTCTTTTCTTGTTGATAAGATCCTTCAGAAACTTGGAATATAGAGGCATTTGCTCAAGTGCTTCGGCCAAGGGAATGTTGATTTCCAGCTTCTTAAAAATCTCAAGGAATTTGTGAAAATGCTTGTCATTAATCTCTTTGTTGAACCTCTGAGGGTATGGCAAGGGAGGAGTGAAGTTATTTCCCTGCCTTTGGTCCTTAGTTGGTCCTTCAATTACTTCCTTCCCCTTTCTTGATTTTTGTGGCTGATCTTCTTTTTCTTGAACTTGATTCTGAGTTGGCTTGCTTGCTGCCTCCTTCTTGTCATTGACTTTCTCTTCTTCAGCTTGTTTCTTGTCACTTTCCTTTGGCTTCTTGGTTGCTTCTTCATTTTTCACCAAGACTTTTCCACTCCTCAATTGTATTGCCTTGCATTCTTCCTTAGGATTTGGGATTGTGTCACTTGGCAGTGAGCTTGAAGATTTCTCAACAGAAATCTGTTTGGAGATTTGCCCAATTTGCCTCTCTAGGCTCTTCATGGAGGCTTCATGGTTCTTGGTTGTCATTTCTTGGTGTTTCCACATTTTGTCTATCAAGGTTTCCAAGTTGGTGAGTCTGTGAGATTCAGGTGATGCTTGTGGTGGGTTGTGAAATGTGGATGGTGGATGGTAGACATTTTGGTTGGTGGGTTGGTTATTAGATTGGTAATGGTTGGGGTTGGAGTAGTTGTTTTGAGGTTTTCTGTAGGGGTTTTGGTTGGTTTGCTGCTGGTTGTGGTTTTGGTTGTTTCTTAAAGTGTTTTGGTTTGAGTTTCTCTGCCATGGTTGTTGATTTTGGTTGTGATTGTCTCCCCACCTAAGGTTTGGGTGGTTCTTCCAAGAAGGGTTGTAAGTGTCACCATATACTTCATTTGGCCCAGAATTTTGGTTGTGCATGTACTGGACTTGTTCTTGTTGTTGCTCCTCTTGAGTCTCTTCACTCTGACCCCATGTGGTTGATGGCTGGCTAGTGTTGACTGCTGCAACTTGGAGACTGTCAATCCTCTTAGCCATTTGCTCAAATTGTTGTTGAAATTGCTGCTGCATCATCTTGTTTTGAGCTAGGATTGAATCCACTCCGTCTAGTTCCATTACTCCTCTTCTTTGTGATGGTTGGCGGCTTCTTTGATGAGCAAAGAAATATTGATTGTTGGCCACCATGTCCACAAGATTCTGAGCTTCCTCAGCAGTTTTCATTAGTTGTAGTGAACCTCCAGCAGAATGATCTAATGCCTCCTGAGATTTCAATGTCAGGCCTTCATAGAAATTTTGCAGCACATCCCATTCATTGAACATCTCTGGAGGGCACTTTCTGATTAAGGCTTTGTACCTCTCCCATGCTTCATACAAGGATTCAGCATCTAATTGTGTGAATGTCTGCACCTCAGTTTTCAGCCTGATGACTCTCTGGGGTGGATAGAATTTGGCTAGAAATTTAGCCACCAAGTCATCCCAACTAGTGATACTTGCTTGGGGAAAAGTTTCAAGCCATTGTGCAGCCTTATCCCTTAATGAGAACGGGAACAGCAGAAGCTTGTAAGTCTCAGGATTCACACCATTGGATTTGACAGTGTCACAGATCCTCAAGAAGGTAGATAGATGTTGATTTGGATCCTCCAATGGTCCTCCTCCAAATGAGCAGTTATTCTGGACCAATGTGATGAGTTGTGGCTTCAGTTCAAAGTTATTTGCATTGACATTAGGGGTGAGAATGCTGCTTCCACAATGTCTAGCATTTGCAAAAGTATAGGAAGCCAATACTCTCCTCTGTTGTGGTGGATTATTAACTCCTTCTCCTGGATTAGATGTATCTCCTTCCATCTCGTGGTATTCTTCCTCAGATTCTTCTTCTCCAACAATACTTTTCCCTCTTTCGGCTCTTCTTAACCTCCTGAGAGTTCTTTCGTCTTGTTCATGAAAATTGGGTATGGCTCTTTGTGTACCTGACATACAAGCAGAACATAAGAGCACACAAACCAGTGATACTTCAATCTACTGCTAGAATGAAGTTTTAGTTAGCTTAAGCAAAAATTCAAACAGTTAGTGGGTTAATCAAAAGTTAAAGAAAAATAAAGAAAAAGTGCTTGATCTAGATTACCACCTCACTTAATCATTGTCAATCTAATCAATCCCCGGCAACGGCGCCAAAAACTTGATGAGATATTTTGATGAGAAACGAATTTCTACCAAAACACCCAAAACTAACCGGCAAGTGTACCGGGTCGTATCAAGTAATAAAAACTCACGGAAGTGAGGTCGATCCCACAGGGATTGAAGGATTGAGCAATTTTAGTTTAGTGGTTGATTTAGTCAAGCGAATCAAGTGTTGGTTGGGTGATTTGTGATTTGCAGAATGTAAATTGCATGAAATTAAAGAGAGCGGGAAAGTAAATTGCTGAAACTTAAAGGACAAGAAATTAAATGACAGAAACTTAAAGTGCAAGAAATGTAAATTGCAGAATCTTAAAGTGCAAGAAATGTAAATTGCTTGAAAAGTAAAGGGGATTGGGATGAGGATTTGCAGAATTTAAACAAGGGAAAACTAAATTGCATCAAACAGAAGAGGAAAAGGGAGTTGGGATTGAACCGGATCTTATAACAGCAAAGTAAATGAACAATGAAAGCATTAAACAGAGAATTGAAATGAGAATTTAGATCTCAGGACCCAGAGACTAGAAAACCAAGTCTAGATCTCAATGCCTTCCTAGATCCCACAAGAACAATAGCAAGGAAATTGTAAATTGCAAAGAAAAGAGATGAAGATCAAGTAACAGAAACAGAAATGCTAATTCAATTAACAGTAAAGGAAACAGAGAGATCCAAGATTGAGATTGAAACAGAATTTCTTCAATTCTCCAATCCAAGATCCAAGACAAAAGTCAAATGAAATTGAAAGCAATGAAAGCAAGAAATTAAAGTTCACTCAAGTTCAAAAGCTCTTCGAAAACTATTATGAAAATTCTAAAAGGAAAGTTCTAAAAGAAAACTCTCCCGAAAAAGCTCCCTAAACAAATTGAATTCTATCCTATTTATACACTTTCCAAAATGATCTTCAAGCCTTGAGTTGGGCCTTTGTTCTTGGTGGAATTGGGTTGAAAGAGGCCTTGGTTGATTGCTCTTGAAGATTGAAGAAGAACCGAAGTGAACCAATTGAACCGGAAATGGAGTTAGCCAACGTTGGTCTTCAACGTTAGGGTCAAAGTTAGGGGTCTAACTTTGACCCTAACTTTTCATATCAGCAAACCACATTCTTCTGGTTTAGACGTTGGCGCCAACGTTAGGGGTCTAACTTTGACCCTAACGTTGGCCTTGCTTGGTGTGATTGGTGCCAACGTTAGCCTCCACGTTAGGGGGCTAACGTTGGCGCAAACGTTGCCTACTCCCCCATTGTGATTTAAGTGCCAACGTTAGTAGCCCAGGGAGAAACTCTCAAGTTCCAACGTTAGCCTCCAAGTTAGGGGGCTAACGTTGGAGCTAACGTTGGCTACTTCCAAAGAGTGATTCATATGCCCAACGTTAGCCTCCAAGTTAGGGGGCTAACGTTGGGGCTAACTTCATGCAACCCGGTTCAATTTTCACTTATTCCATTGTCCTCTCTTCACTCCTAGCCATTCCTCTTTGCTTCAACCTTTCTCCAAGCCTTCTTCACCGATCATTGATCAACCAAACTAATCAAAGTTTTGCTCAAAATCATGAGGTATTCAATCTTCCACAATATGCAACAAATATAGTTCAAAACCTCATGAAATGGCATGAATTCACATATGGTTGATTCAATCAAGGGAAACATGAAAATCTACTCAATTAGCTTGCTTGTAG
>NC_142437.1:57242500-57270000 GCF_059453495.1 Arachis ipaensis | reverse complement strand
TTTACGTTGTGCTGACTCTTGTTCTTTAAATGACGTTATCCCGAGGAGGACACCTAAAGGCGAGCCGTAATGGCCTCATCTTTGGCAAGCTTCTCCGGTTTTTTTTCCATAGTTTTTTTCCGTTTTTTTTCAGTTTTTTTTTCAGTTTTTTTTTTTTACGTTGTGCTGACTCTTGTTCTTTAAATGACGTTATCCCGAGGAGGACACCTAAAGGCGAGCCGTAATGGCCTCATCTTTGGCATGCTCCTCCGGTTTTTTTTCCACAGTTTTTTTTGCCGGTTTTTATCCGAGTTTTTTTTTTTATTTTTGTTTTTATTTTTTTTACCTTGTGCTGACTCTTGTTCTTTAAATGACGTTATCCCGAGGAGGACACCTAAAGTCGAGCCGTAATGGCCTCATCTTTGGCAAGCTTCTCCGGTTTCTTTCCACTGTTTTTTTCCATTTTATTTTTAATTTTTTTTTTTTTACGTTGTGCTCACTCTCGTTCTTTAAACGACGCTATCTTGAGGAGGACACCTAAAGGCGACCGTAATGGCCTCATCTTCGGCAAGCTCCTCCGGTTTTTTTCCACAGTTTTTTTTGCCGGTTTTTATCCGAGTTTTTTTTTTTTTTTTTACGTTGTGCTGACTCTTGTTCTTTAAATGACGTTATCCCGTGGAGGACACCTAAAGGCGAGCCGTAATGGCCTCATCTTTGGAAAGCTTCTCCGGTTTTTTTTCCATAGTTTTTTTCCGTTTTTTTTTTCACTTTTTTTTTTTTACGTTGTGCTGACTCTTGTTCTTTAAATGACGTTATCCCGAGGAGGACACCTAAAGGCGAGCCGTAATGGCCTTATCTTCGGCAAGCTCCTCCGATTTTTTTCCACAGTTTTTTTCCGGCTTTTTTCCGTTTTTTTTTTCAGTTTTTTATTTTTTTTTTATTTTTTTATTTTTTTATTTTTTTACGTTGTCCTGACTCTTGTTCTTTAAATGACGTTATCCCGAGGAGGACACCTAAAGGCGAGCCGTAATGGCCTCATCTTTGGCAAGCTCCTCCGGTTATTTTTCCACAGTTTTTTTTGCCGGTTTTTATCCGAGTTTTTTTTTTTTTTTTTTTTTTTTTTTTTACATTGTGCTGACTCTTTTTCTTTAAATGACGTTATCCCGAGGAGGACACCTAAAGGCGAGCCGTAATGGCCTCATCTTTGGCAAGCTTCTCCGGTTTTTTTTCCACAGTTTTTTCCCGTTTTTTTCCGTTTTTTTTTTTTTTACGTTGTGCTGACTCTTGTTCTTTAAATGACGTTATCCCGAGGAGGACACCTAAAGGCGAGCCGTAATGGCCTCATCTTTGGCAAGCTTCTCCGGTTTTTTTTCCATAGTTTTTTTCCGTTTTTTTTTCAGTTTTTTTTCAGTTTTTTTTTCCTTTTTTTTTTTTTTTTTAATACGTTGTGCTGACTCTTGTTCTTTAAATGACGTTATCGCGAGGAGGACACCTAAAGGCGAGTCGTAATGGCCTCATCTTTGGCAAGCTTCTTCGGTTTTTTTCCATAGTTTTTTTCTGTTTTTTTTTTTTTTTTTTACATTGTGCTGACTCTTGTTCTTTAAATGACGTTATCCCGAGGTGGACACCTAAAGGCGAGCCGTAATGGCCTCATCTTTGGCAAGCTTCTCCGGTTTTTTTTCCAAAGTTTTTTATCATTTTTTTTCGTTTTTTTTTTTTTTTTTTACGTTGTGCTGACTCTCGTTCTTTAAATGACGTTATCCCGAGGAGGAAACCTAAAGGCGAGCCGTAATGGCCTCATCTTTGGCAAGCTTCTCCGGTTTTTTTCCACAGTTTTTTTCCGTTTTATTTTTAAATTTTTTTTTTTTTTTTTTTTACGTTGTGCTCACTCTCGTTCTTTAAAAGACGCTATCCTGAGAAGGACACCTAAAGGCGACCGTAATGGCCTCATATTCGGCAAGCTCCTCCGGATTTTTTACACAGTTTTTTTCCGTTTTTTTTTTTTTTTTTTTTTTTTTTTTTTTTTTTTTTTTTTTTTTTTTTTAACGTTGTGCTGACTCTCGTTCTTTAAACGACGCTATCCTGAGGAGGACACCTAAAGACGAGCCGTAATGACCTCATCTTCGGCAAGCTCCTCCGGTTTTTTTCCACAGTTTTTTTCCGGTTTTTATCCGAGTTTTTTTTTTTTTTTTTTTTTATACGTTGTGCTGACTCTTGTTCTTTAAATGACGTTATCCCGAGGAGGACACCTAAAGGCGAGCCGTAATGGCCTCATCTTTGGCAAGCTTCTCCGATTTTTTTTCCATAGTTTTTTTCCGTTTTTTTTTTCAATTTTTTTTTTTTACGTTGTGCTGACTCTTGTTCTTTAAATGACGTTATCCCGAGGAGGACACCTAAAGGCGAGCCGTAACGGCCTCATCTTTGGCAAGCTCCTCCGGTTTTTTTTCCACAGTTTTTTTTGCCGGTTTTTATCCGAGTTTTTTTTTTTTTTTTTTACGTTGTGCTGACTCTTGTTCTTTAAATGACGTTATCCCGAGGAGGACACCTAAAGGCGAGCCGTAATGGCCTCATCTTTGGCAAGCTTCTCCGGTTTTTTTTCCATAGTTTTTTTCCGTTTTTTTTTCAGTTTTTTTTTT
Organism: Arachis ipaensis; assembly: GCF_059453495.1. Lineage (NCBI taxonomy): Eukaryota > Viridiplantae > Streptophyta > Magnoliopsida > Fabales > Fabaceae > Arachis > Arachis ipaensis. The sequence continues at coordinate 57,267,385 of NC_142437.1, read as the reverse complement.
CAGTTTTTTTTTTTTACGTTGTGCTGACTCTTGTTCTTTAAATGACGTTATCTCGAGGAGGACACCTAAAGGCGAGCCGTAATGGCCTCATCTTTGGCATGCTCCTCCGGTTTTTTTTCCACAGTTTTTTTTGCCGGTTTTTATCCGAGTTTTTTTTTTTATTTTTATTTTTATTTTTTTTACCTTGTGCTGACTCTTGTTCTTTAAATGACGTTATCCCGAGGAGGACACCTAAAGTCGAGCCGTAATGGCCTCATCTTTGGCAAGCTTCTCCGGTTTCTTTCCACTGTTTTTTTCCATTTTATTTTTAATTTTTTTTTTTACGTTGTGCTCACTCTCGTTCTTTAAACGACGCTATCTTGAGGAGGACACCTAAAGGCGACCGTAATGGCCTCATCTTCGGCAAGCTCCTCCGGTTTTTTCCACAGTTTTTTTTGCCGGTTTTTATCCGAGTTTTTTTTTTTTTTTTTTACGTTGTGCTGACTCTTGTTCTTTAAATGACGTTATCCCGTGGAGGACACCTAAAGGCGAGCCGTAATGGCCTCATCTTTGGAAAGCTTCTCCGGTTTTTTTTCCATAGTTTTTTTCCGTTTTTTTTTTCAATTTTTTTTTTTTTACGTTGTGCTGACTCTTGTTCTTTAAATGACGTTATCCCGAGGAGGACACCTAAAGGCGAGCCGTAATGGCCTTATCTTCGGCAAGCTCCTCCGATTTTTTTCCACAGTTTTTTTCCGGCTTTTTTCCGTTTTTTTTTTCAGTTTTTTATTTTTTTTTTATTTTTTTATTTTTTTTATTTTTTTACGTTGTCCTGACTCTTGTTCTTTAAATGACGTTATCCCGAGGAGGACACCTAAAGGCGAGCCGTAATGGCCTCATCTTTGGCAAGCTCCTCCGGTTATTTTTCCACAGTTTTTTTTGCCGGTTTTTATCCGAGTTTTTTTTTTTTTTTTTTTTTTTTTTTTTTTTACATTGTGCTGACTCTTGTTCTTTAAATGACGTTATCCCGAGGAGGACACCTAAAGGCGAGCCGTAATGGCCTCATCTTTGGCAAGCTTCTCCGGTTTTTTTTCCACAGTTTTTTCCCGTTTTTTTCCGTTTTTTTTTTTTTTTACGTTGTGCTGACTCTTGTTCTTTAAATGACGTTATCCCGAGGAGGACACCTAAAGGAGAGCCGTAATGGCCTCATCTTTGGCAAGCTTCTCCGGTTTTTTTTCCATAGTTTTTTTCCGTTTTTTTTTCAGTTTTTTTTTCAGTTTTTTTTTCCTTTTTTTTTTTTTTTTTTAATACGTTGTGCTGACTCTTGTTCTTTAAATGACGTTATCGCGAGGAGGACACCTAAAGGCGAGTCGTAATGGCCTCATCTTTGGCAAGCTTCTTCGGTTTTTTTCCATAGTTTTTTTCCGTTTTTTTTTTTTTTTTTTTTACATTGTGCTGACTCTTGTTCTTTAAATGACGTTATCCCGAGGTGGACACCTAAAGGCGAGCCGTAATGGCCTCATCTTTGGCAAGCTTCTCCGGTTTTTTTTCCAAAGTTTTTTATCATTTTTTTTCGTTTTTTTTTTTTTTTTACGTTGTGCTGACTCTCGTTCTTTAAATGACGTTATCCCGAGGAGGAAACCTAAAGGCGAGCCGTAATGGCCTCATCTTTGGCAAGCTTCTCCGGTTTTTTCCACAGTTTTTTTCCGTTTTATTTTTAAATTTTTTTTTTTTTTTTTTTTTTACGTTGTGCTCACTCTCGTTCTTTAAAAGACGCTATCCTGAGAAGGACACCTAAAGGCGACCGTAATGGCCTCATATTCGGCAAGCTCCTCCGGTTTTTTTACACAGTTTTTTTCCGTTTTTTTTTTTTTTTTTTTTTTTTTTTTTTTTTTTTTTAACGTTGTGCTGACTCTCGTTCTTTAAACGACGCTATCCTGAGGAGGACACCTAAAGACGAGCCGTAATGACCTCATCTTCGGCAAGCTCCTCCGGTTTTTTTCCACAGTTTTTTTCCGGTTTTTATCCGAGTTTTTTTTTTTTTTTTTTTTTTATACGTTGTGCTGACTCTTGTTCTTTAAATGACGTTATCCCGAGGAGGACACCTAAAGGCGAGCCGTAATGGCCTCATCTTTGGCAAGCTTCTCCGATTTTTTTTCCATAGTTTTTTTCCGTTTTTTTTTTCAATTTTTTTTTTTTACGTTGTGCTGACTCTTGTTCTTTAAATGACGTTATCCCGAGGAGGACACCTAAAGGCGAGCCGTAACGGCCTCATCTTTGGCAAGCTCCTCCGGTTTTTTTTCCACAGTTTTTTTTGCCGGTTTTTATCCGAGTTTTTTTTTTTTTTTTTTACGTTGTGCTGACTCTTGTTCTTTAAATGACGTTATCCCGAGGAGGACACCTAAAGGCGAGCCGTAATGGCCTCATCTTTGGCAAGCTTCTCCGGTTTTTTTTCCATAGTTTTTTTCCGTTTTTTTTTCAGTTTTTTTTTTCAGTTTTTTTTTTTTACGTTGTGCTGACTCTTGTTCTTTAAATGACGTTATCTCGAGGAGGACACCTAAAGGCGAGCCGTAATGGCCTCATCTTTGGCATGCTCCTCCGGTTTTTTTCCACAGTTTTTTTTGCCGGTTTTTATCCGAGTTTTTTTTTTTATTTTTATTTTTATTTTTTTTACCTTGTGCTGACTCTTGTTCTTTAAATGACGTTATCCCGAGGAGGACACCTAAAGTCGAGCCGTAATGGCCTCATCTTTGGCAAGCTTCTCCGGTTTCTTTCCACTGTTTTTTTCCATTTTATTTTTAATTTTTTTTTTTTTTACGTTGTGCTCACTCTCGTTCTTTAAACGACGCTATCTTGAGGAGGACACCTAAAGGCGACCATAATGGCCTCATCTTCGGCAAGCTCCTCCGGTTTTTTTCCACAGTTTTTTTTGCCGGTTTTTATCCGAGTTTTTTTTTTTTTTTTTACGTTGTGCTGACTCTTGTTCTTTAAATGACGTTATCCCGTGGAGGACACCTAAAGGGGAGCCGTAATGGCCTCATCTTTGGAAAGCTTCTCCGGTTTTTTTTCCATAGTTTTTTTCCGTTTTTTTTTTCAATTTTTTTTTTTTACGTTGTGCTGACTCTTGTTCTTTAAATGACGTTATCCCGAGGAGGACACCTAAAGGCGAGCCGTAATGGCCTTATCTTCGGCAAGCTCCTCCGATTTTTTTCCACAGTTTTTTTCCGGCTTTTTTCCGTTTTTTTTTTCAGTTTTTTATTTTTTTTTTATTTTTTTATTTTTTTATTTTTTTACGTTGTCCTGACTCTTGTTCTTTAAATGACGTTATCCCGAGGAGGACACCTAAAGGCGAGCCGTAATGGCCTCATCTTTGGCAAGCTCCTCCGGTTATTTTTCCACAGTTTTTTTTGCCGGTTTTTATCCGAGTTTTTTTTTTTTTTTTTTTTTTTTTACATTGTGCTGACTCTTGTTCTTTAAATGACGTTATCCCGAGGAGGACACCTAAAGGCGAGCCGTAATGGCCTCATCTTTGGCAAGCTTCTCCGGTTTTTTTTCCACAGTTTTTTCCCGTTTTTTTCCGTTTTTTTTTTTTTTTACGTTGTGCTGACTCTTGTTCTTTAAATGACGTTATCCCGAGGAGGACACCTAAAGGCGAGCCGTAATGGCCTCATCTTTGGCAAGCTTCTCCGGTTTTTTTTCCATAGTTTTTTTCCGTTTTTTTTTCAGTTTTTTTTTCAGTTTTTTTTTCCTTTTTTTTTTTTTTTTTAATACGTTGTGCTGACTCTTGTTCTTTAAATGACGTTATCGCGAGGAGGACACCTAAAGGCGAGTCGTAATGGCCTCATCTTTGGCAAGCTTCTTCGGTTTTTTTCCATAGTTTTTTTCCGTTTTTTTTTTTTTTTTTTACATTGTGCTGACTCTTGTTCTTTAAATGACGTTATCCCGAGGTGGACACCTAAAGGCGAGCCGTAATGGCCTCATCTTTGGCAAGCTTCTCCGGTTTTTTTTCCAAAGTTTTTTATCATTTTTTTTCGTTTTTTTTTTTTTACGTTGTGCTGACTCTCGTTCTTTAAATGACGTTATCCCGAGGAGGAAACCTAAAGGCGAGCCGTAATGGCCTCATCTTTGGCAAGCTTCTCCGGTTTTTTTCCACAGTTTTTTTCCGTTTTATTTTTAAATTTTTTTTTTTTTTTTTTTTACGTTGTGCTCACTCTCGTTCTTTAAAAGACGCTATCCTGAGAAGGACACCTAAAGGCGACCGTAATGGCCTCATATTCGGCAAGCTCCTCCGGTTTTTTTACACAGTTTTTTTCCGTTTTTTTTTTTTTTTTTTTTTTTTTTTTTTTTTTTTTTTTTTTTTAACGTTGTGCTGACTCTCGTTCTTTAAACGACGCTATCCTGAGGAGGACACCTAAAGACGAGCCGTAATGACCTCATCTTCGGCAAGCTCCTCCGGTTTTTTTCCACAGTTTTTTTCCGGTTTTTATCCGAGTTTTTTTTTTTTTTTTTTTATACGTTGTGCTGACTCTTGTTCTTTAAATGACGTTATCCCGAGGAGGACACCTAAAGGCGAGCCGTAATGGCCTCATCTTTGGCAAGCTTCTCCGATTTTTTTTCCATAGTTTTTTTCCGTTTTTTTTTTCAATTTTTTTTTTTACGTTGTGCTGACTCTTGTTCTTTAAATGACGTTATCCCGAGGAGGACACCTAAAGGCGAGCCGTAACGGCCTCATCTTTGGCAAGCTCCTCCGGTTTTTTTTCCACAGTTTTTTTTGCCGGTTTTTATCCGAGTTTTTTTTTTTTTTTTTTACGTTGTGCTGACTCTTGTTCTTTAAATGACGTTATCCCGAGGAGGACACCTAAAGGCGAGCCGTAATGGCCTCATCTTTGGCAAGCTTCTCCGGTTTTTTTTCCATAGTTTTTTTCCGTTTTTTTTTCAGTTTTTTTTTTCAGTTTTTTTTTTTTTACGTTGTGCTGACTCTTGTTCTTTAAATGACGTTATCTCGAGGAGGACACCTAAAGGCGAGCCGTAATGGCCTCATCTTTGGCATGCTCCTCCGGTTTTTTTTCCACAGTTTTTTTTGCCGGTTTTTATCCGAGTTTTTTTTTTATTTTTATTTTTATTTTTTTTACCTTGTGCTGACTCTTGTTCTTTAAATGACGTTATCCCGAGGAGGACACCTAAAGTCGAGCCGTAATGGCCTCATCTTTGGCAAGCTTCTCCGGTTTCTTTCCACTGTTTTTTTCCATTTTATTTTTAATTTTTTTTTTTTTTACGTTGTGCTCACTCTCGTTCTTTAAACGACGCTATCTTGAGGAGGACACCTAAAGGCGACCGTAATGGCCTCATCTTCGGCAAGCTCCTCCGGTTTTTTTCCACAGTTTTTTTTGCCGGTTTTTATCCGAGTTTTTTTTTTTTTTTACGTTGTGCTGACTCTTGTTCTTTAAATGACGTTATCCCGAGGAGGTGATAGTGTGGAAAACGATCCAACACAAATCTCACCGGCAAGTGTACCGGGTCGCATCAAGTAATAATAACTCACATGAGTGAGGTCGATCCCACAGGGATTGAAGGATTGAGCAATTTTTGTTTAGTGGTTGATTTAGTCAAGCGAATCAAGATTTGGTTGAGTGATTTGTGATTTGCGGAAACTAAATTGCTTGAAATGTAAAGGGGAAGGGGAAATTGCAGTAAATTAAAGAACAGGAAAGTAAATGTGCTGAATCTTAAAGTGCAAGTAATATAAATTGCAGAAACTTAGATTGCAAGAAATGTAAATAACTGAAGCTTAAAGTGCAAGAAATGTAAATTGCTTAAATGATAAAAGGAATTGGGAATTGGGATTGCAGAATTTAAACAAGCAAAAGTAAATTGCATCAAACAGCAAAGCAGAAGATGAATTGAATTAGAATGGATCTCAAACAGAAACGTAAAAATGCTTTGAGAATTGTAAAGACAGAAAGGCAGTGCTTAAATTGCAGCAATGTAAAAGAGGTTGAAGATCTCAGGGTGGAAGAGACTAGATAACAAGTCTAGATCTCAAATCCTTCCTTGATCCAACAAGAACAATTGCAAAAGAAGTAAAGAAAAGTAAATTGCAGAAGTGTAGAAGAAGACGCAGTAAATAGCAAATGAAATTCAATTATGCAGAAGAAGTAAACAAGAAATCTCAAGGTGAGATTGAAACAGAAGTTCTTCAATTCTTCACCCAAGATCCAAAGCAAGAAAATAAAAGAGTGCTCAAGCAAGAACCAAGAAGAAGAGAGAGCAATTCCCCTTCCAAGTTCTCAGAGAATTCAAAGTAAAAACTCAAAAATGAAAATGACAATTAAAAGGAAAATTCAAAGTAAAAAGTAGCTCTCTTATTTACATCAAACTAACTCCTATTTATACACTTTCTATTCTTGGATTTTGGAATTTGGGTGGGCTTTTGATTTGGTGAAGAAATGAATTAAATTGGATTTTTAATCCAATTCCTAGCCCAATTTGCACCTCCAGGGGAAAGCTCAGTTGGAAAATCCAACTTAGCTTTCAAGCATGCTCCATCCGTGTCAAGTGTGGTGTGCCCAGCCTTGTTTGAGTGCCAATTGCCTTAGAGCTAAGTTGGAAAATCCAACTTAGCTTTAGACCGTGTCATGATGCCTTGGTGTGCTAGGAGTGTGCGCCAAAGTGTGGAGGCTTGGGGGAGAGGCAATGCTCAGTTGGAATTTCCAACTTAGCTTTCCTTGTAGCGCCTTTGCTTGAGACTTCAAGGTCCCAGGTTCAACACTTGGTGGAGGAAGCCTTGGAGCTAATTTCCTTGGTTGAGTGGGTGCTCCTCCTTATGTTTCAAGGAATTCCCAAGTTCGAATCCTGGAGGAAGCATTTTAGTTCATTTCTTTGCAAGCTGAATGGCGCTCATCCCTTGTGTTTCAAAGAATTCCCAAGTTCGAATCCTAGAGGAAGCGTTTTGGCTTTTTTTTCATGATTTTCCTTATGCTTAGCAATATAATGTAGCGCTCAGTTAAGTAAAGCAACTTAGCGCCTTTGCCTCCTTGGAGTAGCGCCTTCCTTTCATCCTTCAGGTGCAAGGTTCAAGCCTTGGTGAATGCTTTTTGGCCAATTTTTCTTGTTTTCCTTGCAAGGAGCGTTCCTTGCTTCCCTTGGGTCATGAGTTCGAAACTTGGTGGCTTCATTCCTTGGAATTTTGCTTTGAATTAATTTGGAGAGGTCCCGATAAAGTTAACTTAGCTTTGCACCAATTCCTTGCTTTCTTTAGTGCTAAGTTAACTATTTGAACTTAGCTTTGTAGCTTGCCTTCTCCTTCCATCCCTTGTGAAGCTCAGTTAGCTTTTTCAACTTAGCTTCCCTTTCTTCCTTGATGTTGGCCACGTTTTTGCTTCCCTTGGGCATGCTTGTGGCTTCCTTTGGGCACATTCCTTAGGCCACGCTTTTCTTATTTTCTTCTTTCTTCACCTACAAGCAATCAAAACAACCAATCAAAGTATCACTAAATTCACAAGGTTTATAAATCATTAAAATTCAATTAAATTTAGCTTAAACCTCATGATTTAACATCAATTACATGGTGGTTGATTGATTCAAAGAAGTCATGCATTTTTAATCCAAATTACTTTCTTAGAATGCAAGAAAGTGCATAAAACCTAATAAAAACAAAGAAAAAGGCTAGTGAAACTAGGCTAAGATGACTTGTCATCAGGAGGACACCTAAAGGCGAGCCGTAATGGCCTCATCTTTGGCAAGCTTCTCCGGTTTTTTTTCCATAGTTTTTTTCCGTTTTTTTTTTTTCAGTATTTTTTTTTTTTTTTTTTTTTTATACGTTGTGCTGACTCTTGTTCTTTAAATGACGTTATCCCGAGGAGGACACCTAAAGGCGAGTCGTAATGGCCTCATCTTTGGCAAGCTTCTCCGGTTTTTTTTCCATAGTTTTTTTCCATTTTTTTTTTTTTTACGTTGTGCTGACTCTCGTTCTTTAAATGACGTTATCCCGAGGAGGACACCTAAAGGCTAGCCGTAATGGCCTCATCTTTGGCAAGCTTCTCCGGTTTTTTTCCACAGTTTTTTTCCGTTTTATTTTTAATTTTTTTTTTTTACGTTGTGCTCACTCTCGTTCTTTAAACGACGCTATCCTGAGGAGGACACCTAAAGGCGACCGTAATGGCCTCATCTTCGGCAAGCTCCTCCGGTTTTTTTCCACAGTTTTTTTTCCGTTTTTTTTTTAGTTTTTTTTTTTTTTTTTATTTAACGTTGTGCTGACTCTCGTTCTTTAAACGACGCTATCCTGAGGAGGACACCTAAAGGCGAGCCGTAATGTCCTCATCTTCGGCAAGCTCCTCCGGTTTTTTCCACAGTTTTTTTCTGGTTTTTATCCGAGTTTTTTTTTTTTTTTTATTACGTTGTGCTGACTCTTGTTCTTTAAATGACGTTATCCCGAGGAGGACACCTAAAGGCGAGCCGTAATGGCCTCATCTTTGGCAAGCTTCTTCGGTTTTTTTTCCATAGTTTTTTTTCCGTTTTTTTTTCAATTTTTTTTTTTTACGTTGTGCTGACTCTTGTTCTTTAAATGACGTTATCCCGAGGAGGACACCTAAAGGCGAGCCGTAATGGCCTCATCTTCGGCAAGCTCCTCCGGTTTTTTTCCACAGTTTTTTTCCGGCTTTTATACGTTTTTTTTCAGTTTTTTTTTTTTTTTTTTTTTTTTTTTTTTTTTTTTTAATAACGTTGTGCTGACTCTTGTTCTTTAAATGACGTTATCCCGAGGAGGACAACTAAAGGCGAGCCGTAATGGCCTCATCTTTGGCAAGCTCCTCCAATTTTTTTCCACAGTTTTTTTTGCCGGTTTTTATCTGAGTTTTTTTTTTTTTTATTATACGTTGTGCTGACTCTTGTTCTTTAAATGACGTTATCCCGAGGAGGACACCTAAAGGCGAGCCGTAATGGCCTCATCTTTGGCAAGCTTCTCCAGTTTTTTTTCCATAGTTTTTTTCCGGTTTTTTTTTCAGTTTTTTTTTTTTTTTTTTGTGCTGACTCTTGTTCTTTAAATGACGTTATCCCGAGGAGGACACCTAAAGGCGAGCCGTAACGGCCTCATCTTTGGCATGCTCCTCCGGTTTTTTTTCCACAGTTTTTTTTGCCGGTTTTTATCCGAGTTTTTTTTTTTTTTTTACGTTGTGCTGACTCTTGTTCTTTAAATGACGTTATCCCGAGGAGGACACCTAAAGGCGAGCCGTAATGGCCTCATCTTTGGCAAGCTTCTCCGGTTTTTTTTCCATAGTTTTTTTCCGTTTTTTTTTCAGTTTTTTTTTTTTTTACGTTGTGCTGACTCTTGTTCTTTAAATGACGTTATCCCGAGGAGGACACCTAAAGGCGAGCCGTAATGGCCTCATCTTTGGCATGCTCCTCCGGTTTTTTTTCCACAGTTTTTTTTGCCGGTTTTTATCCGAGTTTTTTTTTTTTTTTTTATTTTTTTTACCTTGTGCTGACTCTTGTTCTTTAAATGACGTTATCCCGAGGAGGACACCTAAAGTCGAGCCGTAATGGCCTCATCTTTGGCAAGCTTCTCCGGTTTCTTTCCACTGTTTTTTTCCATTTTATTTTTAATTTTTTTTTTTTTTACGTTGTGCTCACTCTCGTTCTTTAAACGACGCTATCCTGAGGAGGACACCTAAAGGCGACCGTAATGGCCTCATCTTCGGCAAGCTCCTCCGGTTTTTTTCCACAGTTTTTTTTGCCGGTTTTTATCCGAGTTTTTTTTTTTTTTTTTTTTACGTTGTGCTGACTCTTGTTCTTTAAATGACGTTATCCCGAGGAGGACACCTAAAGGCGAGCCGTAATGGCCTCATCTTTGGAAAGCTTCTCCGGTTTTTTTCCATAGTTTTTTCCGTTTTTTTTTCCGTTTTTTTTTTTCAATTTTTTTTTTTTTACGTTGTGCTGACTCTTGTTCTTTAAATGACGTTATCCCGAGGAGGACACCTAAAGGCGAGCCGTAATGGTCTTATCTTCGGCAAGCTCCTCCGATTTTTTTCCACAGTTTTTTTCCGGCTTTTTTCCGTTTTTTTTTTCATTTTTATTTTTTTATTTTATTTTTTTATTTTTTTTTTTTTTACGTTGTCCTGACTCTTGTTCTTTAAATGACGTTATCCCGAGGAGGACACTTAAAGGCGAGCCGTAATGGCCTCATCTTTGGCAAGCTCCTCCGGTTATTTTTCCACAGTTTTTTTTGCCGGTTTTTATCCGAGTTTTTTTTCTTTTTTTTTTACATTGTGCTGACTCTTGTTCTTTAAATGACGTTATCCCGAGGAGGACACCTAAAGGCGAGCCGTAATGGCCTCATCTTTGGCAAGCTTCTCCAGTTTTTTTTCCACAGTTTTTTCCGTTTTTTTCCGTTTTTTTTTTTACGTTGTGCTGACTCTTGTTCTTTAAATGACGTTATCCCGAGGAGCACACCTAAAGGCGAGCCGTAATGGCCTCATCTTTGGCAAGCTTCTCCGGTTTTTTTTCCATAGTTTTTTTCCGTTTTTTTTTCAGTTTTTTTTTTTTTTTACGTTGTGCTGACTCTTGTTCTTTAAATGACGTTATCCCGAGGATGACACCTAAAGGCGAGCCGTAATGGCCTCATCTTTGGCATGCTCCTCCGGTTTTTTTTCCACAGTTTTTTTTGCCGGTTTTTATCCGAGTTTTTTTTTTTTTTTTTTTTTTTTTTTTTTTTTTTACCTTGTGCTGACTCTTGTTCTTTAAATGACGTTATCCCGAGGAGGACACCTAAAGTCGAGCCGTAATGGCCTCATCTTTGGCAAGCTTCTCCGGTTTCTTTCCACTGTTTTTTTCCATTTTATTTTTAATTTTTTTTTTTTTACGTTGTGCTCACTCTCGTTCTTTAAACGACGCTATCCTGAGGAGGACACCTAAAGGCGACCGTAATGGCCTCATCTTCGGCAAGCTCCTCCGGTTTTTTTCCACAGTTTTTTTTGCCGGTTTTTATCCGAGTTTTTTTTTTTTTTTTTTTACGTTGTGCTGACTCTTGTTCTTTAAATGACGTTATCCCGAGGAGGACACCTAAAGGCGAGCCGTAATGGCCTCATCTTTGGAAAGCTTCTCCGGTTTTTTTTCCATAGTTTTTTCCGTTTTTTTTTCCGTTTTTTTTTTCAATTTTTTTTTTTTTACGTTGTGCTGACTCTTGTTCTTTAAATGACGTTATCCCGAGGAGGACACCTAAAGGCGAGCCGTAATGGTCTTATCTTCGGCAAGCTCCTCCGATTTTTTTCCACAGTTTTTTTCCGGCTTTTTTCCGTTTTTTTTTTTCATTTTTATTTTTTTATTTTATTTTTTTATTTTTTTTTTTTACGTTGTCCTGACTCTTGTTCTTTAAATGACGTTATCCCGAGGAGGACACCTAAAGGCGAGCCGTAATGGCCTCATCTTTGGCAAGCTCCTCCGGTTATTTTTCCACAGTTTTTTTTGCCGGTTTTTATCCGAGTTTTTTTTCTTTTTTTTTTACATTGTGCTGACTCTTGTTCTTTAAATGACGTTATCCCGAGGAGCACACCTAAAGGCGAGCCGTAATGGCCTCATCTTTGGCAAGCTTCTCCGGTTTTTTTTCCATAGTTTTTTTCCGTTTTTTTTTTCAGTTTTTTTTTCAGTTTTTTTTTTCCTTTTTTTTTTTTTTTTTTTTTATACGTTGTGCTGACTCTTGTTCTTTAAATGACGTTATCCCGAGGAGGACACCTAAAGGCGAGTCGTAATGGCCTCATCTTTGGCAAGCTTCTTCAGTTTTTTTCCATAGTTTTTTTCCTTTTTTTTTTTTTTTTTACATTGTGCTGACTCTTGTTCTTTAAATGACGTTATCCCGAGGAGGACACCTAAAGGCGAGCCGTAATGGCCTCATCTTTGGCAAGCTTCTCTGGTTTTTTTTTCCAAAGTTTTTTCCCGTTTTTTTTCGTTTTTTTTTTTTTTTTTTTTTTTTTACGTTGTGCTGACTCTCGTTCTTTAAATGACGTTATCCCGAGGAGGACACCTAAAGGCGAGCCGTAATGGCCTCATCTTTGGCAAGCTTCTCCGGTTTTTTTCCACAGTTTTTTTCCGTTTTATTATTAAATTTTTTTTTTTTTTTTTTACGTTGTGCTCACTCTCGTTCTTTAAAAGACGCTATCCTGAGAAGGACACCTAAAGGCGACCGTAATGGCCTCATATTCGGCAAGCTCCTCCGGTTTTTTTCCACAGTTTCTTTCCGTTTTTTTTTTTTTTTTTAACGTTGTGCTGACTCTCGTTCTTTAAACGACGCTATACTGAGGAGGACACCTAAATACGAGCCGTAATGACCTCATCTTCGGCAAGCTCCTCCGGTTTTTTTCCACAGTTTTTTTCCGGTTTTTATCCGAGTTTTTTTTTTTTTTTTTTTATACGTTGTGCTGACTCTTGTTCTTTAAATGACGTTATCCCGAGGAGGACACCTAAAGGCGAGCCGTAATGGCCTCATCTTTGGCAAGCTTCTCCGATTTTTTTTCCATAGTTTTTTTCCGTTTTTTTTTCAATTTTTTTTTTTACGTTGTGCTGACTCTTGTTCTTTAAATGACGTTATCCCGAGGAGGACACCTAAAGGCGAGCCGTAATGGCCTCATCTTCGGCAAGCTCCTCCGGTTTTTTCCACAGTTTTTTTTGCCGGTTTTTATCTGAGTTTTTTTTTTTTTTATTATACGTTGTGCTGACTCTTGTTCTTTAAATGACGTTATCCCGAGGAGGACACCTAAAGGCGAGCCGTAATGGCCTCATCTTTGGCAAGCTTCTCCGGTTTTTTTTCCATAGTTTTTTTCCGGTTTTTTTTTTCAGTTTTTTTTTCAGTTTTTTTTTTTTTTTTTTTTTTGTGCTGACTCTTGTTCTTTAAATGACGTTATCCCGAGGAGGACACCTAAAGGCGAGCCGTAACGGCCTCATCTTTGGCATGCTCCTCCGGTTTTTTTTCCACAGTTTTTTTTGCCCGTTTTTATCCGAGTTTTTTTTTTTTTTTTTTTTACGTTGTGCTGACTCTTGTTCTTTAAATGACGTTATCCCTAGGAGGACACCTAAAGGCGAGCCGTAATGGCCTCATCTTTGGCAAGCTTCTCCGATTTTTTTTCCATAGTTTTTTTCCGTTTTTTTTTCAGTTTTTTTTTTTTTTACGTTGTGCTGACTCTTGTTCTTTAAATGACGTTATCCCGAGGAGGACACCTAAAGGCGAGCCGTAATGGCCTCATCTTTGGCATGCTCCTCCGGTTTTTTTTCCACAGTTTTTTTTGCTGGTTTTTATCCGAGTTTTTTTTTTTACCTTGTGCTGACTCTTGTTCTTTAAATGACGTTATCCCGAGGAGGACACCTAAAGTCGAGCCGTAATGGCCTCATCTTTGGCAAGCTTCTCCGGTTTCTTTCCACTGTTTTTTTCCATTTTATTTTTAATTTTTTTTTTTTTTACGTTGTGCTCACTCTCGTTCTTTAAACGACGCTATCCTGAGGAGGACACCTAAAGGCGACCGTAATGGCCTCATCTTCGGCAAGCTCCTCCGGTTTTTTTCCACAGTTTTTTTTGCCGGTTTTTATCCGAGTTTTTTTTTTTTTTTTTTTTTTACGTTGTGCTGACTCTTGTTCTTTAAATGACGTTATCCTGAGGAGGACACCTAAAGGCGAGCCGTAATGGCCTCATCTTTGGAAAGCTTCTCCGGTTTTTTTTCCATAGTTTTTTCCGTTTTTTTTTTCCGTTTTTTTTTTCAATTTTTTTTTTTTACGTTGTGCTGACTCTTGTTCTTTAAATGACGTTATCCCGAGGAGGACACCTAAAGGCGAGCCGTAATGGCCTTATCTTCGGCAAGCTCCTCCGATTTTTTTCCACAGTTTTTTTCCGGCTTTTTTCCGTTTTTTTTTTTCATTTTTATTTTTTTATTTTTTTTTATTTTTTTTTTTTTTTACGTTGTCCTGACTCTTGTTCTTTAAATGACGTTATCCCGAGGAGGACACCTAAAGGCGAGCCGTAATGGCCTCATCTTTGGCAAGCTCCTCCGGTTATTTTTCCACAGTTTTTTTTGCCGGTTTTTATCCGAGTTTTTTTTTTTTTTTTTTTTTTTTTACATTGTGCTGACTCTTGTTCTTTAAATGACGTTATCCCGAGGAGGACACCTAAAGGCGAGCCGTAATGGCCTCATCTTTGGCAAGCTTCTCCGGTTTTTTTTCCACAGTTTTTTCCGTTTTTTTCCGTTTTTTTTTTTACGTTGTGCTGACTCTTGTTCTTTAAATGACGTTATCCCGAGGAGGACACCTAAAGGCGAGCCGTAATGGCCTCATCTTTGGCAAGCTTCTCCGGTTTTTTTTCCATAGTTTTTTTCCGTTTTTTTTTCAGTTTTTTTTTCAGTTTTTTTTTTCCTTTTTTTTTTTTTTTTTTTTATACGTTGTGCTGACTCTTGTTCTTTAAATGACGTTATCCCGAGGAGGACACCTAAAGGCGAGTCGTAATGGCCTCATCTTTGGCAAGCTTCTTCGGTTTTTTTCCATAGTTTTTTTCTGTTTTTTTTTTTTTTTTTTTTTTTTTACATTGTGGTGACTCTTGTTCTTTAAATGACGTTATCCCGAGGAGGACACCTAAAGGCGAGCCGTAATGGCCTCATCTTTGGCAAGCTTCTCCGGTTTTTTTTCCAAAGTTTTTTCCCGTTTTTTTTCGTTTTTTTTTTTTTTTTTTTTTTTTTACGTTGTGCTGACTCTCGTTCTTTAAATGACGTTATCCCGAGGAGGACACCTAAAGGCGAGCCGTAATGGCCTCATCTTTGGCAAGCTTCTCCGGTTTTTTTCCACAGTTTTTTTCCGTTTTATTAATAAATTTTTTTTTTTTTTTTTTTACGTTGTGCTCACTCTCGTTCTTTAAAAGACGCTATCCTGAGAAGGACACCTAAAGACGACCGTAATGGCCTCATATTCGGCAAGCTCCTCCGGTTTTTTTCCACAGTTTTTTTCCTTTTTTTTTTTTTTTTTTTTTTTAACGTTGTGCTGACTCTCGTTCTTTAAACGACGCTATCCTGAGGAGGACACCTAAAGACGAGCCGTAATGACCTCATCTTCGGCAAGCTCCTCCGGTTTTTTTCCACAGTTTTTTTCCGGTTTTTATCCGAGTTTTTTTTTTATACGTTGTGCTGACTCTTGTTCTTTAAATGACGTTATCCCGAGGAAGACACCTAAAGGCGAGCCGTAATGGCCTCATCTTTGGCAAGCTTCTCCGATTTTTTTTCCATAGTTTTTTTCCGTTTTTTTTTTCAATTTTTTTTTTTACGTTGTGCTGACTCTTGTTCTTTAAATGACGTTATCCCGAGGAGGACACCTAAAGGCGAGCCGTAATGGCCTCATCTTCGGCAAGCTCCTCCGGTTTTTTTCCACAGTTTTTTTCCGGCTTTTTTCCGTTTTTTTTCAGTTTTTTTTTTTTATTATTTTTTTTTTATACGTTGTGCTGACTCTTGTTCTTTAAATGACGTTATCCCGAGGAGGACACCTAAAGGCAAGCCGTAATGGCCTCATCTTTGGCAAGCTTCTCCGATTTTTTTTTCCACAGTTTTTTCACGTTTTTTTCCGTTTTTTTTTTTTTTTTTTTTTACGTTGTGCTGACTCTCGTTCTTTAAATGACGTTATCCCGAGGAGGACACCTAAAGGCTAGCCGTAATGGCCTCATCTTTGGCAAGCTTCTCCGGTTTTTTTCCACAGTTTTTTTCCGTTTTATTTTTAAATTTTTTTTTTTTTTTACGTTGTGCTCACTCTCGTTCTTTAAACGACGCTATCCTGAGGAGGACACCTAAAGGCGACCGTAATGGCCTCATCTTCGGCAAGCGCCTCCGGTTTTTTTCCACAGTTTTTTTTCCGTTTTTTTTTTAGTTTTTTTTTTATTTTTTTTTTATTTAACGTTGTGCTGACTCTCGTTCTTTAAACGACGCTATCCTGAGGAGGACACCTAAAGGCGAGCCGTAATGACCTCATCTTCGGCAAGCTCCTCCGGTTTTTTCCACAGTTTTTTTTCCGGTTTTTATCCGAGTTTTTTTTTTTTTTATTACGTTGTGCTGACTCTTGTTCTTTAAATGACGTTATCCCGAGGAGGACACCTAAAGGCGAGCCGTAATGGCCTCATCTTTGGCAAGCTCCTCCGGTTTTTTTCCCCAGTTTTTTTTCGGCTTTTTTCCGTTTTTTTTTTCAGTTTTTATTTTTATTTTTTTATTTTTATTTTTTTTTTTTTTACGTTATGCTGACTCTTGTTCTTTAAATGACGTTATCCCGAGGAGGACACCTAAAGGCGAGCCGTAATGGCCTCATCTTTGGCAAGCTCCTCCGGTTTTTTTTGCCGGTTTTTATCCGAGTTTTTTTTTTTTTTTTTAATGTTGTGCTGACTCTTGTTCTTTAAATGACGTTATCCCGAGGAGGACACCTAAAGGCGAGTCGTAATGGCCTCATCTTTGGCAAGCTTCTCCGGTTTTGTTTCCATAGTATTTTTCCGTTTTTTTTTTTTTTTTTTTTTTTTTTTTTTTTTTATACATTGTGCTGACTCTTGTTCTTTAAATGACGTTATCCCGAGGAGGACACCTAAAGGCGAGCCGTAATGGCCTCATCTTTGGCAAGCTTCTCCGGTTTTTTTTTCCACAGTTTTTTCCCGTTTTTTTTCGTTTTTTTTTTTTTTTTTTTTTTTTTTACGTTGTGCTGACTCTCGTTCTTTAAATGACGTTATCCCGAGGAGGACACCTAAAGGCTAGCCGTAATGGCCTCATCTTTGGCAAGCTTCTCCGGTTTTTTTCCACAGTTTTTTTCCATTTTATTTTTAAATTTTTTTTTTTTTTTTACGTTATGCTCACTCTCGTTCTTTAAACGACGCTATCCTGAGGAGGACACCTAAAGGCGACCGTAATGGCCTCATCTTCGGCAAGCTCCTCCGGTTTTTTTCCACAGTTTTTTTTCCGTTTTTTTTCAGTTTTTTTTTTTTTTTTTTTTTTTTTTTTTTTTTTTTTTTTTTTTTTTTAACGTTGTGCTGACTCTCGTTCTTTAAACGACGCTATCCTGAGGAGGACACCTAAAGGCGAGCCGTAATGACCTCATCTTCGGCAAGCTCCTCCGGTTTTTTTCCACAGTTTTTTTTCCGGTTTTTATCTGAGTTTTTTTTTTTTTTTTTTATTACGTTGTGCTGACTCTTGTTCTTTAAATGACGTTATCCCGAGGAGGACTCCAAAAGGCGAGCCGTAATGGCCTCATCTTTGGCAAGCTTCTCCGGTTTTTTTTCCATAGTTTTTTTCCATTTTTTTTCAATTATTTTTTTTTTTTTACGTTGTGCTCACTCTCGTTCTTTAAACGACGCTATCCTGAGGAGGACACCTAAAGGCGACCGTAATGGCCTCATCTTCGGCAAGCTCCTCCGGTTTTTTTCCACAGTTTTTTTTCGGCTTTTTTCCGTTTTTTTTTTCAGTTTTTATTTTTATTTTTATTTTTATTTTTATTTTTTTTTACGTTATGCTGACTCTTGTTCTTTAAATGACGTTATCCCGAGGAGGACACCTAAAGGCGAGCCGTAATGGCCTCATCTTTGGCAAGCTCCACCGGTTTTTTTTCCACAGTTTTTTCCCGTTTTTTTTCGTTTTTTTTTTTTTTTTTTTACGTTGTGCTGACTCTCGTTCTTTAAATGACGTTATCCCGAGGAGGATACCTAAAGGCTAGCCGTAATGGCCTCATCTTTGGCAAGCTTCTCCGGTTTTTTTCCACAGTTTTTTTCCGTTTTATTTTTAAATTTTTTTTTTTTACGTTGTGCTCACTCTCGTTCTTTAAACGACGCTATCCTGAGGAGGACACCTAAAGGCGACCGTAATGGCCTCATCTTCGGCGAGCTCCTCCGGTTTTCTTCCACAGTTTTTTTTCCGTTTTTTTTCAGTTTTTTTTTTTTTTTTTTAACGTTTTGCTGACCCTCGTTCTTTAAACGACGCTATCCTGAGGAGGACACCTAAAGGCGAGCCGTAATGACCTCATCTTCGGCAAGCTCCTCCGGTTTTTTTCACAGTTTTTTTCCGGTTTTTATCCGAGTTTTTTTTTTTTTTTTTTTTTTTTTTTTATTACGTTGTGCTGACTCTTGTTCTTTAAATGACGTTATCTCGAGGAGGACACCTAAAGGCGAGCCGTAATGGCGTCATCTTTGGCAAGCTTCTCCGGTTTTTTTTCCGTAGTTTTTTTCCATTTTTTTTTCAATTTTTTTTTACGTTGTCCTGACTCTTGTTCTTTAAATGACGTTATCCCGAGGAGGACACCTAAAGGCGAGCCGTAATGGCCTCATCTTCGGCAAGCTCCTCTGGTTTTTTTCCACAGTTTTTTTTCGGCTTTTTTCCGTTTTATTTTTCAGTTTTTATTTATTTATTTTTTTTATTTTTTTTTACGTTATGCTGACTCTTGTTCTTTAAATGACGTTATCCCGAGGAGGACACCTAAAAGCGAGCCGTAATGGCCTCATCTTTGGCAAGCTCCTCCGGTTTTTTTTCCACAGTTTTTTTTGCCGGTTTTTATCCGAGTTTTTTTTTTTTTTTTTAATGTTGTGCTGACTCTTGTTCTTTAAATGACGTTATCCCGAGGAGGACACCTAAAGGCGAGCCGTAATGGCCTCATCTTTACCAAGCTTCTCCGGTTTTTTTTCCATAGTTTTTTTCCGTTTTTTTTTTTTACATTGTGCTGACTCTTGTTCTTTAAATGACGTTATCCCGAGGAGGACACCTAAAGGCGAGCCGTAATGGCCTCATCTTTGGCAAGCTTCTCCGGTTTTTTTTTTCCACAGTTTATTCCCGTTTTTTTTTTTTTTTTTTTTTACGTTGTGCTGACTCTCGTTCTTTAAATGACGTTATCCCGAGGAGGACACCTAAAGGCGAGCCGTAATGGCCTCATCTTTGGCAAGCTTCTCCGGTTTTTTTCCACAGTTTTTTTCCGTTTTATTTTTATTTTTATTTTTTTATTTTTTTTATTTTTTTATTTTTTTTACGTTGTGCTCACTCTCGTTCTATAAACGACGCTATCCTGAGGAGGACACCTAAAGGCGACCGTAATGGCCTCATCTTCGGCAAGCTCCTCCGGTTTTTTTCCACAGTTTTTTTCCATTTTTTTTCAGTTTTTTTTTTTAACGTTGTGCTGACTCTCGTTCTTTAAACGACGCTATCCCGAGCAGGACACCTAAAGGCGAGCCGTAATGACCTCATCTTCGGCAAGCTCCTCCGGTTTTTTTCCACAGTTTTTTTTCCTGTTTTTATCCGTGTTTTTTTTTTTTTTTTACGTTGTGCTGACTCTTGTTCTTTAAATGACGTTATCCCGAGGAGGACAGGCGAGCCGTAATGGCCTCATCTTCGGCAAGCTCCTCCGGTTTTTTTCCACAGTTTTTTTCCGTTTTTTTTTTTTTTGTGCTCACTCTCGTTCTTTAAACGACGCTATCCTGAGGAGGACACCTAAAGGCAAGCCGTCATGGCCTCATCCTCGGCAAGCTCCTCCGGTTTTTTTCCATAGTTTTTTTCCTTTTTTTTTTTTTTTTTACATTGTGCTGACTCTTGTTCTTTAAATGACGTTATCCTGAGGAGGACACCTAAAGGCGAGCCGTAATTGCCTCATCTTTGGCAAGCTTCTCCGGTTTTTTTTTTCCACAGTTTTTTCCCGTTTTTTTTCGTTTTTTTTTTTTTTAATGTTGTGCTGACTCTTGTTCTTTAAATGACGTTATCCCGAGGAGGACACCTAAAGGCGAGCCGTAATGGCCTCATCTTTAGCAAGCTTCTCCGGTTTTTTTTCCATAGTTTTTTTCCGTTTTTTTTTTTTTACATTGTGCTGACTCTTGTTCTTTAAATGACGTTATCCCGAGGAGGACACCTAAAGGCGAGCCGTAATGGCCTCATCTTTGGCAAGCTTCTCCGGTTTTTTTTTCCACAGTTTTTTCCCGTTTTTTTTTTTTTTTTTTTTTTTATTTTTTTTTTATTTTTTTTTTACGTTGTGCTTACTCTCGTTCTTTAAATGACGTTATCCCGAGGAGGACACCTAAAGGCGAGCCGTAATGTCCTCATCTTTGGCAAGCTTCTCCGGTTTTTTTCCACAATTTTTTTCCGTTTTATTTTTATTTTTATTTTTTTATTTTTTTTATTTTTTTTACGTTGTGCTCACTCTCGTTCTATAAACGACGCTATCCTGAGGAGGACACCTAAAGGCGACCGTAATGGCCTCATCTTCGGCAAGCTCCTCCGGTTTTTTTCCACAGTTTTTTTCCATTTTTTTTTCAGTTTTTTTTTTTTTTTTTAACGTTGTGCTGACTCTCGTTCTTTAAACGACGCTATCCCGAGCAGGACACCTAAAGGCGAGCCGTAATGGCCTCATCTTCGGCAAGCTCCTCCGGTTTTTTTCCACAGTTTTTTTCCGTTTTTTTTTTTTTTTGTGCTCACTCTCGTTCTTTAAACGACGCTATCCTGAGGAGGACACCTAAAGGCAAGCCGTCATGGCCTCATCCTCGGCAAGCTCCTCCGGTTTTTTTCCATAGTTTTTTCCGTTTTTTTTTTTTTTTTTTTACATTGTGCTGACTCTTGTTCTTTAAATGACGTTATCCTGAGGAGGACACCTAAAGGCGAGCCGTAATGGCCTCATCTTTGGCAAGCTTCTCCGGTTTTTTTTTTCCACAGTTTTTTCCCGTTTTTTTTCGTTTTTTTTTTTTTTTTTACGTTGTGCTGACTCTCGTTCTTTAAATGACGTTATCCCGAGGAGGACACCTAAAGGCGAGCCGTAATGGCCTCATCTTTGGCAAGCTTCTCTGGTTTTTTTCCACAGTTTTTTTCCGTTTTATTTTTAATTTTTTTTTTATACGTTGTGCTCACTCCTGTTCTTTAAACGACGCTATCCCGAGGAGGACACCTAAAGGCGACCGTAATGGCCTCATCTTCGGCAAGCTCCTCCGGTTTTTTTCCACAGTTTTTTTCCGGCTTTTTTTTGTTTTTTTTTTTCAGTTTTTTTTTTTTTTTTTTTTTTTTTTTTTTTTTATACGTTGTGCTGACTCTTGTTCTTTAAATGACGTTATCCCGAGGAGGACACCTAAAGGCGAGCCGTAATGGCCTCATCTTCGCCAAGCTCCTCCGGTTTTTTTCCACAGTTTTTTTCCGGCTTTTTTCTGTTTTTTTTCAGTTTTTATTTATTTATTTATTTATTATTTTTTATTATTTTTTTTTTTACGTTATGCTGACTCTTGTTCTTTAAATGACGTTATCCCGAGGAGGACACCTAAAGGCGAGCCGTAATGGCCTCATCTCTGGCAAGCTTCTCCGATTTTTTTTCCCAAGTTTTTTTTGCCGGTTTTTATCCGAGTTTTTTTTTTTTTTTTTTTTTTTTTTTTTTTTTTTTTTTGCGTTGCGCAGACTCTTGTTCTTTAAATGACGTTATCCCGAGGAGGACACCTAAAGGCGAGCCGTAATGGCCTCAACTTTGGCAAGCTCCTCCGGTTTTTTTCCACTGTTTTTTTTGCCGGTTTTTATCCGAGTTTTTTTTTTTTTTTTTTAATACGTTGTGCTGACTCTTGTTCTTTAAATGACGTTATCCCGAGGAGGACACCTAAAGGCGAGCCGTAATGGCCTCATCTTTGGCAAGCTTCTCCGGTTTTTTTTCCATAGTTTTTTTCTGTTTTTTTTTTCAATTTTTTTTTTTACATTGTGCTGACTCTTGTTCTTTAAATGACGTTATCCCGAGGAGGACACCTAAAGGCGAGCCGTAATGGCCTCATCTTTGGCAAGCTTCTCTGGTTTTTTTCCACAGGTTTTTTTTTCCGTTTTATTTTTAATTTTTTTTTTAACGTTGTGCTCACTCCTGTTCTTTAAACGACGCTATCCCGAGGAGGACACCTAAAGGCGACCGTAATGGCCTCATCTTCGGCAAGCTCCTCCGGTTTTTTTCCACAGTTTTTTTCCGGCTTTTTTTTGTTTTTTTTGTTCAGTTTTTTTTTTTTTTTTTTTTTTTTTTTTTTTTTTTTTTTTTTTTTTTTTTTTTACGTTGTGCTGACTCTTGTTCTTTAAATGACGTTATCCCGAGGAGGACACCTAAAGGCGAGCCGTAATGGCCTCATCTTCGCCAAGCTCCTCCGGTTTTTTTCCACAGTTTTTTTTCGGCTTTTTTCCGTTTTTTTTCAGTTTTTATTTATTTATTTATTTTTTATTTTTTATTTTTTATTATTTTTTTTTTACGTTATGCTGACTCTTGTTCTTTAAATGACGTTATCCCGAGGAGGACACCTAAAGGCGAGCCGTAATGGCCTCATCTTTGGCAAGCTTCTCCGATTTTTTTTCCACAGTTTTTTTTGCCGGTTTTTTTTTTTTTTTTTTTTTTTTTTTTTACGTTGCGCAGACTCTTGTTCTTTAAATGACGTTATCCCGAGGAGGACACCTAAAGGCGAGCCGTAATGGCCTCAACTTTGGCAAGCTCCTCCGGTTTTTTTCCACAGTTTTTTTCCCGTTTTTTTCCATTTTTTTTTTATGTTGTGCAGACTCTTGTTCTTTAAATGACGTTATCCCGAGGAGGACACCTAAAGGCGAGCCGTAATGGCCTCATCTTTGGCAAGCTTCTCCGGTTTTTTTTCCATAGTTTTTTTCCATTTTTTTTTCAGTTTTTTTTTTCAGTTTTTTTTTTTATTATATACGTTGTGCTGACTCTTGTTCTTTAAAAGACGTTATCCCGAGGAGGACACCTAAAGGCGAGTCGTAATGGCCTCATCTTTGGCAGGCTTCTCCGGTTTTTTTTCCATAGTTTTTTTCCGTTTTTTTTCAATTATTTTTTTTTTACGTTGTGCTGACTCTTGTTCTTTAAATGACGTTATCCCGAGGAGGACACCTAAAGGCGAGCCGTAATGGCCTCATCTTTGGCAAGCTTCTCCGGTTTTTTTTCCATAGTTTTTTTCCGTTTTTTTTTCAATTTTTTTTTTACGTTGTGCTGACTCTTGTTCTTTAAATGACGTTATCCCGAGGAGGACCCCTAAAGGCGAGCCGTAATGGCCTCATCTTTGGCAAGCTCCTCCGGTTTTTTTCCACAGTTTTTATCCGAGTTTTTTTTGTTTTTTGTTTTTTGTTTTTTGATTTTTGTTTTTTTTTGTTTTTTTTTTTGTTTTTTTTGTTTTTTTGTTTTTTTGTTTTTTTTTTTTTTACGTTGTGCTGACTCTTGTTCTTTAAATGACGTTATCCCAAGGAGGACACCTAAAGGCGAGTCGTAATGGCCTCATCTTTGGCAAGCTTCTCCGGTTTTTTTTCCATAGTTTTTTTCCGTTTTTTTTTCAGTTTTTTTTTTTTTTTTTTTTTTTACATTGTGCTGACTCTTGTTCTTTAAATGACGTTATCCCGAGGAGGACACCTAAAGGCGAGCCGTAATGGCCTCATCTTTGGCAAGCTTCTCCGGTTTTTTTCCACAGTTTTTTTCCCGTTTTTTTCCATTTTTTTTTATGTTGTGCAGACTCTTGTTCTTTAAATGACGTTATCCCGAGGAGGACACCTAAAGGCGAGCCGTAATGGCCTCATCTTTGGCAAGCTTCTCCGGTTTTTTTTCCATAGTTTTTTTCCGTTTTTTTTTTCAGTTTTTTTTTCAGTTTTTTTTTTTCTTATATACGTTGTGCTGACTCTTGTTCTTTAAAAGACGTTATCCCGAGGAGGACACCTAAAGGCGAGTCGTAATGGCCTCATCTTTGGCAGGCTTCTCTGGTTTTTTTTCCATAGTTTTTTTCCGTTTTTTTTTCAGTTTCTTTTTTTTTTTCTTTTTTTATATTGTGCTGACTCTTGTTCTTTAAATGACGTTATCCCGAGGAGGACACCTAAAGGCGAGCCGTAATGGCCTCATCTTTGGCAAGCTTCTCCGGTTTTTTTTTCACAGTTTTTTCCCGTTTTTTTTCGTTTTTTTTTCTTTCTTTCTTTTTTTTTTTTTTTTTTTTTTTTTTTTTTTTTTTTTTTTTTTTTTTTTTTTTTACGTTGTGCTGACTCTCGTTCTTTAAATGACGTTATCCCGAGGAGGACACCTAAAGGCGAGCCGTAATGGCCTCATCTTTGGCAAGCTTCTCCGGTTTTTTTTCCATAGTTTTTTTCCGTTTTTTTTTCAGTTTTTTTTTTCAGTTTTTTTTTTTCCTTATATACGTTGTGCTGACTCTTGTTCTTTAAAAGACGTTATCCCGAGGAGGACACCTAAAGGCGAGTCGTAATGGCCTCATCTTTGGCAGGCTTCTCTGGTTTTTTTCCATAGTTTTTTTCCGTTTTTTTTTTAGTTTCTTTTTTTTTTTCTTTTTTTATATTGTGCTGACTCTTGTTCTTTAAATGACGTTATCCCGAGGAGGACACCTAAAGGCGAGCCGTAATGGCCTCATCTTTGGCAAGCTTCTCCGGTTTTTTTTTCACAGTTTTTTCCCGTTTTTTTTCGTTTTTTTTTCTTTCTTTCTTTTTTTTTTTTTTTTTTTTTTTTTTTTTTTTTTTTTTTTTTTTACGTTGTGCTGACTCTCGTTCTTTAAATGACGTTATCCCGAGGAGGACACCTAAAGGCGAGCCGTAATGGCCTCATCTTTGGCAAGCTTCTCCGGTTTTTTTTCCATAGTTTTTTTCCGTTTTTTTTTCAGTTTTTTTTTTCAGTTTTTTTTTTTTCCTTATATACGTTGTGCTGACTCTTGTTCTTTAAAAGACGTTATCCCGAGGAGGACACCTAAAGGCGAGTCGTAATGGCCTCATCTTTGGCAGGCTTCTCTGGTTTTTTTCCATAGTTTTTTTCCGTTTTTTTTTTAGTTTCTTTTTTTTTTTCTTTTTTTATATTGTGCTGACTCTTGTTCTTTAAATGACGTTATCCCGAGGAGGACACCTAAAGGCGAGCCGTAATGGCCTCATCTTTGGCAAGCTTCTCCGGTTTTTTTTTCACAGTTTTTTCCCG
>NC_142437.1:57232500-57235000 GCF_059453495.1 Arachis ipaensis | reverse complement strand
CCCGTTTTTTTTCGTTTTTTTTTCTTTCTTTCTTTCTTTTTTTTTTTTTTTTTTTTTTTTTTTTTTTTTTACGTTGTGCTGACTCTCGTTCTTTAAATGACGTTATCCCGAGGAGGACACCTAAAGGCGAGCCGTAATGGCCTCATCCTTGGCAAGCTTCTCCGGTTTTTTTCCACAGTTTTTTTCCGTTTTATTTTTAAATTTTTTTTTTTATTTTTTTTTTACATTGTGCTGACGCTTGTTCTTTAAATGACGTTATCCCGAGGAGGACACCTAAAGGCGACCGTAATGGCCTCATCTTCGGCAAGCTCCTCTGGTTTTTTTCCACAGTTTTTTTCTGTTTTTTTTTTCAGGTTTTTTTTTTTTTACGTTGTGCTGGCTCTCGTTCTTTAAACGACGCTATCTTGAGGAGGACACCTAAAGGCGAGCCGTAATGACCTCATCTTCGGCAAGCTCCTCCGGTTTTTCTCCACAGTGTTTTTTTTTTTTTTTTA
This sequence comes from Arachis ipaensis, assembly GCF_059453495.1. Classification (NCBI taxonomy): domain Eukaryota; kingdom Viridiplantae; phylum Streptophyta; class Magnoliopsida; order Fabales; family Fabaceae; genus Arachis; species Arachis ipaensis. The sequence goes on along the minus strand of NC_142437.1, from coordinate 57,234,506 downwards.
TACGTTGTGCTGACTCTTGTTCTTTAAATGACGTTATCCCGAGGAGGACACCTAAAGGCGAGCCGTAATGGCCTCATCTTTGGCAAGCTCCTCCGGTTTTTTTTCCACAGTTTTTTTTGCCGGTTTTTATCTGAGTTTTTATTTTTTTTATTTTTATTTATTTATTTATTTTTTTTTACGTTGTGCTGACTCTTGTTCTTTAAATGACGTTATCCCGAGGAGGACACCTAAAGGCGAGCCGTAATGGCCTCATCTTTGGCAAGCTTCTACGGTTTTTTTTTCCATAGTTTTTTTCCATTTTTTTTTCAATTTTTTTTTTTTACGTTGTGCTGACTCTTGTTCTTTAAATGACGTTATCCCGAGGAGGACACCTAAAGGCGAGCCGTAATGGCCTCATCTTTGGCAAGCTCCTCCGGTTTTTTCGCACAGTTTTTATCCGAGTTTTTTTTGTTTTTTGTTTTTTTTTTGTTTTTTTGTTTTTTTGTTTTTTTGTTTTTTTACGTTGTGCTGACTCTTGTTCTTTAAATGACGTTATCCCGAGGAGGACACCTAAAGGCGAGTCGTAATGGCCTCATCTTTGGCAAGCTTCTCCGGTTTTTTTTCCATAGTTTTTTTCCGTTTTTTTTCAGTTTTTTTTTTTTTTTTACATTGTGCTGACTCCTGTTCTTTAAATGACGTTATCCCGAGGAGGACACCTAAAGGAGAGCCGTAATGGCCTCATCTTTGGCAAGCTTCTCCGGTTTTTTTCCACAGTTTTTTTCCCGTTTTCTTCCATTTTTTTTTACGTTGTGCAGACTCTTGTTCTTTAAATGACGTTATCCCGAGGAGGACACCTAAAGGCGAACCGTAATGGCCTCATCTTTGGCAAGCTTCTCCGGTTTTTTTTCCATAGTTTTTTTCCGTTTTTTTTCAGTTTTTTTTTTCAATTTTTTTTTTTATATACGTTGTGCTGACTCTTGTTCTTTAAAAGATGTTATCCCGAGGAGGACACCTAAAGGTGAGTCGTAATGGCCTCATCTTTGGCAGGCTTCTCCGGTTTTTTTTCCATAGTTTTTTTCCTTTTTTTTTCAGTTTCTTTTTTTTTTTCTTTTTTTACATTGTGCTGACTCTTGTTCTTTAAATGACGTTATCCCGAGGAGGACACCTAAAGGCGAGCCGTAATGGCCTCATCTTTGGCAAGCTTCTCCGGTTTTTTTTTCACAGTTTTTTCCCGTTTTTTTCGTTTTTTTTTCTTTCTTTCTTTTTTTTTTTTTTTTTTTTTTTTTTTTTTTTTTTTTTTTTTTTACGTTGTGCTGACTCTCGTTCTTTAAATGACGTTATCCCGAGGAGGACACCTAAAGGCGAGCCGTAATGGCCTCATCCTTGGCAAGCTTCTCCGGTTTTTTTCCACAGTTTTTTTCCGTTTTATTTTTAAATTTTTATTTTATTTTTTCTTTATATTGTGCTGACTCTTGTTCTTTAAATGACGTTATCCCGAGGAGGACACCTAAAGGCGAGCCGTAAAGGCCTCATCTTTGGCAAGCTTCTACGGTTTTTTTTTCCATAGTTTTTTTCCATTTTTTTTTCAATTTTTTTTTTTTACGTTGTGCTGACTCTTGTTCTTTAAATGACGTTATCCCGAGGAGGACACCTAAAGGCGAGCCGTAATGGCCTCATCTTTGGCAAGCTCCTCCGGTTTTTTCGCACAGTTTTTATCCGAGTTTTTTTTGTTTTTTGTTTTTTTTTTGTTTTTTTGTTTTTTTGTTTTTTTGTTTTTTTACGTTGTGCTGACTCTTGTTCTTTAAATGACGTTATCCCGAGGAGGACACCTAAAGGCGAGTCGTAATGGCCTCATCTTTGGCAAGCTTCTCCGGTTTTTTTTCCATAGTTTTTTTCCGTTTTTTTTCAGTTTTTTTTTTTTTTTACATTGTGCTGACTCCTGTTCTTTAAATGACGTTATCCCGAGGAGGACACCTAAAGGAGAGCCGTAATGGCCTCATCTTTGGCAAGCTTCTCCGGTTTTTTTC
>NC_142437.1:57210000-57225000 GCF_059453495.1 Arachis ipaensis | reverse complement strand
AGTTTTTTTCCGTTTTATTTTTAAATTTTTTTTATTTTTTATTTTTTTTACGTTGTGCTCACTCTCGTTCTTTAAACGACGCTATCCTGAGGAGGACACCTAAAGGCGACCGTAATGGCCTCATCTTCGGCAAGCTCCTCCGGTTTTTTTCCACAGTTTTTTTTCTGGTTTTTATCTGAGTTTTTTTTTTTTTTTTTTTTTTACGTTGTGCTGACTCTTGTTCTTTAAATGACGTTATCCCGAGGAGGACACCTAAAGGCGAGCCGTAATGGCCTCATCTTTGGCAAGCTCCTCCGGTTTTTTTCCACAGTTTTTATCCGAGTTTTTTTTGTTTGTTTGTTTGTTTGTTTTTTTTTTTTTTTTTACGTTGTGCTGACTCTTGTTCTTTAAATGACGTTATCCCGAGGAGGACACCTAAAGGCGAGTCGTAATGGCCTCATCTTTGGCAAGCTTCTCCGGTTTTTTTTCCATAGTTTTTTTCCGTTTTTTTTTCAGTATTTTTTTTTTTTTACATTGTGCTGACTCTTGTTCTTTGAATGACGTTATCCCGAGGAGGACACCTAAAGGCGAGCCGTAATGGCCTCATCTTTGGCAAGCTTCTCCGGTTTTTTTCCACAGTTTTTTTCCCGTTTTTTTCTGTTTTTTTTTTTTTTACGTTGTGCAGACTCTTGTTCTTTAAATGACGTTATCCCGAGGAGGACACCTAAAGGCGAGCCGTAATGGCCTCATCATTGGCAAGCTTCTCCGGTTTTTTTTCCATAGTATTTTCCGTTTTTTTTTTTCAGTTTCTTTTCAGTTTTTTTTTTTTTTTTATATACGTTGTGCTGACTCTTGTTCTTTAAAAGACGTTATCCCGAGGAGGACACCTAAAGGCGAGTCGTAATGGCCTCATCTTTGGCAGGCTTCTCCGGTTTTTTTTCTATAGTTTTTTTCCGTTTTTTTTCAGTTTCTTTTTTTTTTTTCTTTTTTTACATTGTGCTGACTCTTGTTCTTTAAATGACGTTATCCCGAGGAGGACACCTAAAGGCGAGCCGTAATGGCCTCATCTTTGGCAAGCTTCTCCGGTTTTTTTTCCACAGTTTTTTCCCGTTTTTTTTCGTTTTTTTTTTTTTTTTTTTTTTTTTTATGTTGTGCTGACTCTTGTTCTTTAAATGACGTTATCCCGAGGAGGACACCTAAAGGCGAGCCGTAATGGCCCCATCTTTGGCAAGCTCCTCCGTTTTTTTTTCCATAGTTTTTTTCCGTATTTTTTTTTCAATTTTTTTTTTACGTTGTGCTGACTCTTGTTCTTTAAATGACGTTATCCCGAGGAGGACACCTAAAGGCGAGCCATAATGGCCTCATCTTCGGCAAGCTCCTCCGGTTTTTTTCCACAGTTTTTTTCCATAGTTTTTTTTTTTTTTTTTTTTTTTTTTTTTTTTTTTTTTTTTTTTTTTTTTTTTTTTTTTTTTTTTTTTTTTTTTTTTTTTACGTTGTGCTGACTCTTGTTCTTTAAATGACGTTATCCCGAGGAGGACACCTAAAGGCGAGCCGTAATGGCCTCATCTTTGGCAAGCTTCTCCGGTTTTTTTTCCATAGTTTTTTTCCGTTTTTTTTCAGTTTTTTTTCAGTTTTTTTTTTTTTTTAATATACGTTGTGCTGACTCTTGTTCTTTAAAAGACGTTATCCCGAGGAGGACACCTAAAGGCGAGTCGTAATGGCCTCATCTTGCAGGCTTCTCCGGTTTTTTTTCCATAGTTTTTTTCCGTTTTTTTTCAGTTTCTTTTTTTTTTTTTCTTTTTTTACATTGTGCTGACTCTTGTTCTTTAAATGACGTTATCCCGAGGAGGACACCTAAAGGCGAGCCGTAATGGCCTCATCTTTGGCAAGCTTCTCCGGTTTTTTTTCCACAGTTTTTTCCCGTTTTTTTTTGTTTTTTTTTTTTTTTTTTACGTTGTGCTGACTCTTGTTCTTTAAATGACGTTATCCCGAGGAGGACACCTAAAGGCGAGCCGTAATGGCCTCATCTTTGGCAAGCTTCTCCGGTTTTTTTTCCACAGTTTTTTCCCGTTTTTTTTCGTTTTTTTTTTTTTTTCCGATGTGCTGACTCTTGTTCTTTAAATGACGTTATCCCGAGGAGGACACCTAAAGGCGAGCCGTAATGGCTTCATCTTTGGCAAGCTTCTCCGGTTTTTTTTACATAGTTTTTTTCCTTTTTTTTTCAGTTTTTTTTTTTTTTACATTGTGCTGACTCTTGTTCTTTAAATGACGTTATCCCGAGGAGGACACCTAAAGGCGAGCCGTAATGGCCTCATCTTTGGCAAGCTCCTCCGGTTTTTTTTCCACAGTTTTTTTTGCCGGTTTTTATCCGAGTTTTTTTTTTTTTTTTTATATTTTACGTTGTGCTGACTCTTGTTCTTTAAATGACGTTATCCCGAGGAGGACACCTAAAGGCGAGCCGTAATGGCCTCATCTTTGGCAAGCTTCTCCGGTTTTTTTTCCATAGTTTTTTTCCGTTTTTTTTTTATTTTTATTTTATTTTATATTTTTTACATTGTGCTGACTCTTGTTCTTTAAATGACGTTATCTCGAGGAGGACACCTAAAGGCGAGCCGTAATGGCCTCATCTTTGGCAAGCTTCTCCGGTTTTTTTTTCACAGTTTTTTCCCGTTTTTTTTTTTTTTTTTTTACGTTGTGCTGACTCTCGTTCTTTAAATGACGTTATCCCGAGGAGGACACCTAAAGGCGAGCCGTAATGGCCTCATGATGACATGTCATCATGTCATGTTTTTCTATGCCTTTTTCCTTTGGTTTCAATAGGTTTTATGCACTTTCTTGATCCATAAGCAAGTCAATTGGGTAGATTTTCATGTTTCCTTTGATTTAATCAACCATGTATGAATTCATGCTATTTCATGAGGTTTTATGCTATAATTGTTGCTTATTATGATAGAATGAATATCTCATGATTATGAGCATAGCTTTGATGTGTTTGGTTGATTAATGATAGGTGAAGAAGGCTTGGAGAAAGGGTGAAGCAAGAAGGAATGGCTAGGAGTAAAGAGAGGACAATGGAATAAGTGAAATTGAACCAGGAAGCAAAAAGTTGGACCTAAAGTTAACCTCAAACTTTTGGGTGAAAAGTTAGCCTCAAAGTTAGACCCCTAACTTTGAAGCTAACGTTAGAACTTGAAAATTACTCCCTGGGCACCAAAAGTTTGCGCCAACGTTAGCCCCCTAACTTTGAGGCTAACGTTGGCATGAAGAAAACCTCCCTGGGCACCAAAAGTTTGCACCAACGTTAGCCCCCTAACTTGGTGGCTAACGTTGGCACATGAAAATCACAAGAGGAGGAGCAAAAGTTTGCGCCAACGTTAGCCCCCTAACTTGGTGGCTAACGTTGGCGCCACACACCACAAGGCATACAAGGGGTATACTTCCAACAAGAATAACTTGAGCTACAGAGCTCCAAATGAGGTGATTCAAGAAGCATTGGAAAGTAGGAATCAAGAGCTTTCCAAGCATATATGGCACTGCATGGTGGACACTAAAATTGAGGGAGAAAACTGCCCCGCAATGTGCATAAACGAACATGGTGGCAACCTGCAGTGAGGCCAACTGACCTCTGCACCTTCAACGGAGTATAACTCGGGCTGTAGAGCTTCAAATAATGTGCTCCCAACGGCATTGGAAAGTAGACATCCAGGGCTTTCCAACAATGTATAATAGTATGGGGTGGACAATACGTTTGAGCCTCCAGAACTGGCGTTTTCGCCAACGTTTGAGGCAAACGTTACCTCAAACGCTGCACACCAAAGCCAGCGACCATGCCCTCTTCAAATGATCATAACTTGAGTTGTAGATGTCCAATTGAAGTGATTCCAAGTGGGTTAGAATGCTGACATTCAGAGCTTTCCAACCATATATGATAGTCTATATTGGGCATAAAATTGGCAACATGACAAGAGGACAAAGTTGGCGCCATAAATGTGCATAAGGGAGGCCAACGTTGGAGCAAAAGTTAGACCCCTAACTTTGGCACCAACGTTGGTATCAGCAAATTTTGTGGGCTGATATGAAAAGTTAGACCAAAAGTTAGACCCCTAACTTTTGCTCTAACTTTTGCACCAACTTTTGCAAACTCAACCCGGTTCAATTCGGTTCCTCTTCAAACTCCAAGAGCAATCAACCAAGGCCTTTATCAACCCAATTCCATCAAGAGCAAGGGCCCAAATGATCATCACTCAAAGGCACAAGAAATAGATAAAATAGGAATTTCATTGTAATTTGTTTTTAATTTCATTTTCATTTCCATTTTGTAAAGCCTATATAAGGCATCATTTTCATATTTGTGGGGAGGCTGGCTCCATAAAGGAGCACGAGGATTCAAGAGCTCTCTTTAAATTTTCTTTTCTTTGTTTTTGAGTCTTGGGTGGAGAATTGAAGGTGTTCTGTTTCATTCTCCCTCTGAGATTTCTCGCTGCTTTCTTTACTGCTTAATTGAATCAAAATTTCTGTTAATTGCTCTTCATCTACTTTCTCTGCAATTTACATTTCCTTTGCAATTGTTCTTGTTGGATCTAGGAAGGCATTGAGATCTAGACTTGGTTATCTAGTCTCTTGGGTCCTGAGATCTTAATTCCAATTTTACATTCTCTGTTTATTGCTTTTCATGTTTATTTACATCTCTGTTTTGGTTCCGAATCAATCAAATCCATCTTTTACTTCTCTGCTTGTTGCAATTTAACTTTTCCTTGTTTAATTTCTGCAAATCCAATTCCCAATTACCTTTACATTTAATGCAATTTATATTTCTTGTCATTTAAGATTCTTGCAATTTTAATTTCTTGCTCTTTAAGTTACTTGCCAATTTACATTCTGCCACTTTAAATTCATTGTCATTTACTTTCTGTTGGCTACAATTTCACACAATTCACTAAATGTCAGCTTGACTAAACTAATCACCCACTAAAATTGCTTGATCCATCAATCCCTGTGGGATCGACCTCACTCCCGTGAGTTATTATTACTTGATGCGACCCGGTGCACTTGCCGGTTAGATTTGTGTGTTTTGGGAGAAATTTATTTTTCACCAAAATACTCATCAAGTTTTTGGCGCCGTTGCCGGGGATTGATTAGATCAACAATGATTAAGTGGGTGAGAAGTCTAGATCAAGCATTTTCTTTATTTTTGTTTTCCGTTTCAAAGTGAAACAAAGGTGTTTGAGTTTTTGCCTCACTAAGAAATTCTCATCTCTGATATGAGTAATTTCAATTTTCATTGATGTTTGCAAAATACAAATGGAGTTCAACTCATCATTTGGTCAAACAAAATTTTATGGGATATCACCCACCATCACCAATCTCTAATGATGGCTGGGGATATCACCAAGAAACTTCAAATTCTGGGCACTCCAATTCATGGAGCTATGCTTCAGAACCACAAGATGAGAAAGAAAATCATATGGGATATTTCCCTCCACCACAAAATGATGCAAGTCATAATTCTAATGGTGGCTGGGAAGGGAATTCTAGTGCTCCATATGATATTCATCCAGAGATATCATCACTTGACCATACTTCAACCGAAAGCCCCTTTCAAAACTCACCACCCACACAAACTTCCATGAACCACTCATGGTTTTCAGAATTTGAGTCTAGGTTCAACAGAATGGCGGAGGAATATCAACAATCCCGGAGGGAACTAGAAATCCTTTCTCAGGAGACGGATAAGCAATTGGAGGACACAGATAAACGCTTAGAACTACTAAGCAAGGAAAATGAAGACCAATTGATGGATGTGAAGGATAAAGTGGAAGAGCAAGATGAGGAGGCTACTGCATCAAGTGAACTTTCAATGAAGAATGAGGTGGTTGAAAATGAAACTGCACTTGAGGTGACAAGGGAACATGAAGACTCACAACTCTCAACAATTGAATCCATGATTGAAAGGTATGAAGAGGAGATGAAGAAAGCTTGGGAAGATCAACAAACCTCCTCCATAAAAGAGCTATTAAAACAAATGTTGAGTGTAAAAGAGGAAGTGGAAGAGCAAGAAAGTGAAGAAGTCATTCCAAACTCAAGTGAGGCAGAGAAGTACATAAAGGAGGAGTTCATGGAACCACCAATACAAGAGACTCTTGATGAAAAGAAGACTCCAACAATCACACAACCACCAAGACTTGGATTCAAAGAAGTGAAGGCAATTAACAAAAGCACCAAGAAGAGGATTGTGACCAAACTACCAAGGACAACATTCAAGAGGAGGTCAACCACAAGCAATCCAACCCCTGGACCAATAGCAAGCAAGCTCAATCAAGCCATGTACAAAAGAAAGCTTGCTGAAGAGAGACCAAGACAGGGGGTAATAGCTGAATCTTCTCCTCCTTTGAAGTCATTTCTCTTAACAAATTGGAAGAAGAGGAAGAAAGTAAAGAACAGGTAGACAGTAGGTACATTTCTTTTCCTTGCTTTGTTTAAATTTCAATAAATTGGCATATGGTTACATTCTAAGTTTGGTGTTGCCCTGCAACAAACTGTTTTCCATCTTCATGGTTGATTGCATCAATTTTACATGAAAGTGACACACCAAGATTCTAAGTTTGGTGTGCCACTTATTTTCTATGCAATTCATTCAAGCAACACTACTTGTCTGCATAATCATAATGCCCCTTGCAGTGTCATTTTGGATAATTTAGTTTTTCTCTCTGCTCTATTCATTTACTTGTTTTTAGTGCTTTCTTTTATTAACTGTTTTTGTTAATACATCACCAAGAGACCCTTATTCATGACATATTCTTTACTTGGTGATTGTATTTAACATATAACAGTTTCTTTCATTTAGCTTTATTTCAAATAAATTGACATGTGGTTGCATTCTAAGTTTGGTGTTGCTATGCAACACAATTTGCTTCAAATCTTTACTGGATACTTGCATTGATTCCAAGCGAAAGTGTCACATTAAGTTTGGTGTGCCACTTATTCTTTATGCAAAGTATTATGCTCACCTTCTTAAGCTTGCAATCACAATGTCTCTGTCTCTTGTGCCTCGATTGTTATCTTTAATTTTGCTTGCTTAAAACACATGTGCTACTAACATTTCATTATGTAAGACATTCATGATACATCTTAGCCCCATAGCCATTGTTCTAATTATTGCTTGAGGATGAGCAAGTATTTTGAGTTTGGCAAGGGAAGGAGGAAGAATAGAGGAAAAAGGACAACAATAATGAAGATGAACTGCAAGGTTGTAAAGTTCCTTTTCCTCTCATTTGTTTCAAGCACTATAAACTGCATGATTATCTTTACCTTCTCTGTATGCATGTGTGTATGAAAAGGCATAGTTTGATTTCTAAATTGCAACATGGTGCTATGTCATTATGATTACCAACTTGAGTTTTGTGAATTCAAAAGCAACAAAGTATCATGATCATAAACAAACAAGGCAGTAAGAAGATTTTAGCATGTGCATAAAAGTATTGGTAAGCTAGTATGTTTGATTGTTGCTTAATTGCATTAGATTTTATTTAATTGAAGTTTTCATCTAGGACATTTTGTGAAATCTTTTGAAAATCATGAAAACCTTGAAGAAGCAAATGCAAAAATAAAGCAAGAAAAGAAAAAGGGAAAGAGTGAGAAAGCTGAAGGCTCTGAGTACCAATGGCAATTTATTTGCTAAGTACTTGTGGTGTTTATGTATCAAGCCAAATGCTTGAAAACAAAACACTTAGAAGTCAAGGCTAGGCTCAAAGTGCAAAAGCACTCCCTCAAAGCTCAAGGCTCTGAGCATCAATGATTAGAGAGTTAAGAAGAGAAAAGAAAAATGAGCTTAATGAAGTCCTCTAATCAAATGCTTGTGGTGCTTATGTATCAAGTGGTAATACTTGAAAACAAAGCATTTAGAAGTCGTAGCTTTGTTATCAACTCATGGGGCAAAGCACCCAAAAGGAGAAGCTAAACAAAAAAATCAAAAGCTTGTTTCAAGGAAGAAATATAAAAGAAAGATTTCATAAATTGAGCTAGATGGAAGCATCAATCATTTACATTTCTTTTGTGATTGTAGCATGCTTAGAAAACTAGCTTACCATGAACATTGAGTTGCTATTCTTCTTACCTTGGATTGTCAATCTTTATTGCATGATTCTTTTCTTGCTTGGGGACAAGCAAGGTTTAAGTTTGGTGTTGTGATGACATGTCATCATGTCATGTTTTTCTATGCCTTTTTCCTTTGGTTTCAATAGGTTTTATGCACTTTCTTGATCCATAAGCAAGCCAATTGGGTAGATTTTCATGTTTCCTTTGATTTAATCAACCATGTATGAATTCATGCTATTTCATGAGGTTTTATGCTATAATTGTTGCATATTATGATAGAATGAATATCTCATGATTATGAGCATAGCTTTGATGTGTTTGGTTGATTAATGATAGGTGAAGAAGGCTTGGAGAAAGGGTGAAGCAAGAAGGAATGGCTAGGAGTAAAGAGAGGACAATGGAATAAGTGAAATTGAACCAGGAAGCAAAAAGTTGGACCTAAAGTTAACCTCAAACTTTTGGGTGAAAAGTTAGCCTCAAAGTTAGACCCCTAACTTTGAAGCTAACGTTAGAACTTGAAAATTACTCCCTGGGCACCAAAAGTTTGCGCCAATGTTAGCCCCCTAACTTTGAGGTTAACGTTGGCATGAAGAAAACCTCCCTGGGCACCAAAAGTTTGCACCAACGTTAGCCCCCTAACTTGGTGGCTAACGTTGGCACATGAAAATCACAAGAGGAGGAGCAAAAGTTTGCGCCAACGTTAGCCCCCTAACTTGGTGGCTAACGTTGGCGCCACACACCACAAGGCATACAAGGGGTATACTTCCAACAAGAATAACTTGAGCTACAGAGCTCCAAATGAGGTGATTCAAGAAGCATTGGAAAGTAGGAATCAAGATCTTTCCAAGCATATATGGCACTGCATGGTGGACACTAAAATTGAGGGAGAAAACTGCCCCGCAATGTGCATAAACGAACATGGTGGCAACCTGCAGTGAGGCCAACTGACCTCTGCACCTTCAACGGAGTATAACTCGAGCTGTAGAGCTCCAAATAATGTGCTCCCAACGGCATTGGAAAGTAGACATCCAGGGCTTTCCAACAATGTATAATAGTATGGGGTGGACAATACGTTTGAGCCTCCAAAACTGGCGTTTTCTCCAACGTTTGAGGCAAACGTTACCTCAAACGCTGCACACCAAAGCCAGCGACCATGCCCTCTTCAAATGATCATAACTTGAGTTGTAGATGTCCAATTGAAGTGATTCCAAGTGGGTTAGAAAGCTGACATTCAGAGCTTTCCAACCATATATGATAGTCTATATTGGGCATAAAATTGACAACATGACAAGAGGACAAAGTTGGCGCCATAAATGTGCATAAGGGAGGCCAACGTTGGAGCAAAAGTTAGACCCCTAACTTTGGCACCAACGTTGGTATCAGCAAATTTTGTGGGCTGATATGAAAAGTTAGACCAAAAGTTAGACCCCTAACTTTTGCTCTAACTTTTGCACCAACTTTTGCAAACTCAACCCGGTTCAATTCGGTTCCTCTTCAAACTCCAAGAGCAATCAACCAAGGCATTTATCAACCCAATTCCATCAAGAGCAAGGACCCAAATGATCATCACTCAAAGGCACAAGAAATAGATAAAATAGGAATTTCATTGTAATTTGTTTTTAATTTCATTTTCATTTCCATTTTGTAAAGCCTATATAAGGCATCATTTTCATATTTGTGGGGAGGCTGGCTCCATAAAGGAGCACGAGGATTCAAGAGCTCTCTTTAAATTTTCTTTTCTTTGTTTTTGAGTCTTGGGTGGAGAATTGAAGGTGTTCTGTTTCATTCTCCCTCTGAGATTTCTCGCTGCTTTCTTTACTGCTTAATTGAATCAAAATTTCTGTTAATTGCTCTTCATCTACTTTCTCTGCAATTTACATTTCCTTTGCAATTGTTCTTGTTGGATCTAGGAAGGCATTGAGATCTAGACTTGGTTATCTAGTCTCTTGGGTCCTGAGATCTTAATTCCAATTTTACATTCTCTGTTTATTGCTTTTCATGTTTATTTACATCTCTGTTTTGGTTCCGAATCAATCAAATCCATCTTTTACTTCTCTGCTTGTTGCAATTTAACTTTTCCTTGTTTAATTTCTGCAAATCCAATTCCCAATTACCTTTACATTTAATGCAATTTATATTTCTTGTCATTTAAGATTCTTGCAATTTTAATTTCTTGCTCTTTAAGTTACTTGCCAATTTACATTCTGCCACTTTAAATTCATTGTCATTTACTTTCTGTTGGCTACAATTTCACACAATTCACTAAATGTCAGCTTGACTAAACTAATCACCCACTAAAATTGCTTGATCCATCAATCCCTGTGGGATCGACCTCACTCCCGTGAGTTATTATTACTTGATGCGACCCGGTGCACTTGCCGGTTAGATTTGTGTGTTTTGGGAGAAATTTATTTTTCACCAAAATACTCATCACCTCATCTTTGGCAAGCTTCTCCGGTTTTTTTCCACAGTTTTTTTCCGTTTTATTTTTAATTTTTTTTTTTTTTTTTTTTTTTTTTTTTTTTTTTTTTACGTTGTGCTCACTCTAGTTCTTTAAACGACGCTATCCTGAGGAGGACACCTAAAGGCGACCGTAATGGCCTCATCTTCGGCAAGCTTCTCCGGTTTTTTTTTCCACAGTTTTTTTCCGTTTTATTTTTAAATTTTATTTATTTTATTTTATTTTACATTGTGCTGACTCTTGTTCTTTAAATGACGTTATCCCGAGGAGGACACCTAAAGGCGACCGTAATGGCCTCATCTTCGGCAAGCTCCTCCGGTTTTTTTCCACAGTTTTTTTCCTTTTTTTTTCAGGTTTTTTTTTTTTTTTTTTACGTTGTGCTGGCTCTCGTTCTTTAAACGACGCTATTCTGACGAGGACACCTAAAGGCGAGCCGTAATGACCTCATCTTCGGCAAGCTCCTCCGTTTTTTTTTTTTTTTTTTTATACGTTGTGCTGACTCTTGTTCTTTAAATGACGTTATCCCGAGGAGGACACCTAAAGGCGAGCCGTAATGGCCTCATCTTTGGCAAGCTTCTCCGGTTTTTTTTCCATAGTTTTTTTCCGTTTTTCTTTCAATTTTTTTTTTTTACGTTGTGCTGACTCTTGTTCTTTAAATGACGTTATCCCGAGGAGGACACCTAAAGGCGAGCCGTAATGGCCTCATCTTCGGCAAGCTCCTCCGGTTTTTTTCCACAGCTTTTTTCCGGCTTTTTTCCGTTTTTTTTCAGTTTTTATTTTTTATTTTATTTTATTTTTATTTTTTTTTTACGTTATGCTGACTCTTGTTCTTTAAATGACGTTATCCCGAGGAGGACACCTAAAGGCGAGCCGTAATGGCCTCATCTTTGGCAAGCTCCTCCGGTTTTTTTTCCACAGTTTTTTTTGCCGGTTTTTATCCGAGTTTTTTTTTTTTTTTTAATGTTGTGCTGACTCTTGTTCTTTAAATGACGTTATCCCGAGGTGGACATCTAAAGGCGAGCCGTAATGGCCTCATCTTTAGCAAGCTTCTCCGGTTTTTTTTCCATAGTTTTTTTCCGTTTTTTTTTTTTTTTTTTTTTTACATTATGCTGACTCTTGTTCTTTAAATGACGTTATCCCGAGGAGGACACCTAAAGGCGAGCCGTAATGGCCTCATCTTTGGCAAGCTTCTCCGGTTTTTTTCCACAGTTTTTTTCCGTTTTTATTTTAAATTTTTTTTTTTTTTTTTTTACGTTGTGCTAACTCTCGTTCTTTAAACGACGCTATCCTGAGGAGGACACCTAAAGGCGACCGTAATGGCCTCATCTTCGGCAACCTCCTCCGGTTTTTTTCCACAGTTTTTTTCTGTTTTTTTTTTCAGTTTTTTTTTTTTTTTACGTTGTGCTGACTCTCGTTCTTTAAATGACGTATCCCGAGGAGGACACCTAAAGGCGTGCCGTAATGGCCTCATCTTTGGCAAGCTTCTCCGGTTTTTTTCCACAGTTTTTTTCCGTTTTTATTTTAAATTTTTTTTTTTTTTTTACGTTGTGCTAACTCTCGTTCTTTAAACGACGCTATCCTGAGGAGGACACCTAAAGGCGACCGTAATGGCCTCATCTTCGGCAAGCTCCTCCGGTTTTTTTCCACAGTTTTTTTCTGTTTTTTTTTCAGTTTTTTTTTTTTTTAACGTTGTGCTGACTCTCGTTCTTTAAACGACGCTATCCCGAGGAGGACACCTAAAGGCGAGCCGTAATGACCTCATCTTCGGCAAGCTCCTCCGGTTTTTTCCCACAGTTTTTTTTCCGGTTTTTATCCGAGTTTTTTTTTTTTTTTTACGTTGTGCTCACTCTCGTTCTTTAAACGACGCTATCCTGAGAAGGACACCTAAAGGCGAGCCGTCATGGCGTCATCCTCGGCAAGCTCCTCCGGTTTTTTTCCATTGTTTTTTTTCGTTTTTTTTTTTTTTTTTTTTTTTTTTTACATTATGCTGACTCTTGTTCTTTAAATGACGTTATCCCGAGGAGGACACCTAAAGGCGAGCCGTAATGGCCTCATCTTTGGCAAGCTTCTCCGATTTTTTTTTCCACAGTTTTTTCCCGTTTTTTTTCGTTTTTTTTTTTTTACGTTGTGCTGACTCTCGTTCTTTAAATGACGTTATCCCGAGGAGGACACCTAAAGGCGAGCCGTAATGGCCTTATCTTTGGCAAGCTTTTCCGGTTTTTTCCACAGTTTTTTTCAGTTTTATTTTTAATTTTTTTTTTTTTTTACGTTGTGCTCACTCTCGTTCTTTAAACGACGCTATCCTGAGGAGGACACCTAAAGGCGACCGTAATGGCCTCATCTTCGGCAAGCTCCTCCGGTTTTTTTCCACAGTTTTTTTCCGTTTTTTTTTCAGTTTTTTTTTTTTTTTTATACGTTGTGCTGACTCTCGTTCTTTAAATGACGTTATCCCGAGGAGGACACCTAAAGGCGAGCCGTAATGGCCTCATCTTTGGCAAGCTTCTCCGGTTTTTTTCCACAGTTTTTTTTTCCGTTTTATTTTTAATTTTTTTTTTAAAGTTGTGCTCACTCTTGTTCTTTAAACGACGCTATCCCGAGGAGGACACCTAAAGGCGACCGTAATGGCCTCATCTTCGGCAAGCTCCTCCAGTTTTTTTCCCCAGTTTTTTTCCGGCTTTTTTCCGTTTTTTTTTCAGTTTTTTTTTTTTTTTTTTACGTTGTGCTGACTCTTGTTCTTTAAATGACGTTATCCCGAGGAGGACACCTAAAGGCGAGCCGTAATGGCCTCATCTTCGCCAAGCTCCTCCGGTTTTTTTCCACAGTTTTTTTCCGGCTTTTTTCCTTTTTTTTTCAGTTTTTTTTTATTTTTTTTAATTTTTTTAATTTTTTTTATTTTTTATTTTTTATTTTTTTTTTTACGTTATGCTGACTCTTGTTCTTTAAATGACGTTATCCCGAGGAGGACACCTAAAGGCGAGCCGTAATGGCCTCATCTTTGGCAAGCTCCTCCGGTTTTTTTTTCCACGGTTTTTTTTGCCGGTTTTTATCCGAGTTTTTTTTTTTTTTTTTTTATATATATATAACGTTGTGCTGACTCTTGTTCTTTAAATGGCGTTATCCCGAGGAGGACACCTAAAGGCGAGCCGTAATGGCCTCATCTTTGGCAAGCTTCT
Organism: Arachis ipaensis; assembly: GCF_059453495.1. Taxonomy (NCBI): domain Eukaryota; kingdom Viridiplantae; phylum Streptophyta; class Magnoliopsida; order Fabales; family Fabaceae; genus Arachis; species Arachis ipaensis. The sequence goes on along the minus strand of NC_142437.1, from coordinate 57,211,293 downwards.
CCGGTTTTTTTTCCATAGTTTTTTTCCGTTTTTTTTTTTTTTTTTTTTTTACATTGTGCTGACTCTTGTTCTTTAAATGACGTTATCCCGAGGAGGAAACCTAAAGGCGAGCCGTAATGGCCTCATCTTTGGCAAGCTCCTCCAGTTTTTATTCACTGTTTTTTTTGCCGGTTTTTATCCGAGTTTTTTTTTTTTTAATACGTTGTGCTGACTCTTGTTCTTTAAATGACGTTATCCCGAGGAGGACACCTAAAGGCAAGCCGTAATGGCCTCATCTTTGGCAAGCTTCTCCGGTTTTTTTTCCATAGTTTTTTTCCGTTTTTTTTTCAGTTTTTTTTTTTATTACGTTGTGCTGACTCTTGTTCTTTAAATGACGTTATCCCGAGGAGGACACCTAAAGGCGAGCCGTAATGGCCTCATCTTTGGCAAGCTTCTCCGGTTTTTTTTCCATAGTTTTTTTTTCAGTTTTTTTTTTTTTAACATTGTGCTGACTCTTGTTCTTTAAATGACGTTATCCCGAGGAGGACACCAAAAGGCGAGCTGTAATGGCCTCATCTTTGGCAAGCTTCTCCGGTTTTTTTCCACAGTTTTTTTCCCGTTTTTTTCCGTTTTTTTTTTTTTTTTACGTTGTGCAGACTCTTGTTCTTTAAATGATGTTATCCCGAGGAGGACACCTAAAGGCGAGCCGTAATGGCCTCATCTTTGGCAAGCTTCTCCGGTTTTTTTTCCATAGTTTTTTTCCGTTTTTTTTTTTTTTTATATACGTTGTGCTGACTCTTGTTCTTTAAAAGACGTTATCCCGAGGAGGACACCTAAAGGCGAGTCGTAATGGCCTCATCTTTGGCAGGCTTCTCCGGTTTTTTTTCCATAGTTTTTTTCCGTTTTTTTTCAGTTTCTTTTTTTTTTCTTTTTTTACATTGTGCTGACTCTTGTTCTTTAAATGACGTTATCCCGAGGAGGACACCTAAAGGCGAGCCGTAATGACCTCATCTTTGGCAAGCTTCTCCGGTTTTTTTTCCACAGTTTTTTCCCGTTTTTTTTCGTTTTTTTTTTTTTTTTTACGTTTTGCTGACTCTCGTTCTTTAAATGACGTTATCCCGAGGAGGACACCTAAAGGCGAGCCGTAATGGCCTCATCTTTGGCAAGCTTCTCCGGTTTTTTTCCATAGTTTTTTTCCGTTTTATTTTTAAATTTTTTTTTTTTTATTTTTTTTTTACATTGTGCTGACTCTTGTTCTTTAAATGACGTTATCCCGAGGAGGACACCTAAAGGCGAGCCGTAATGGCCTCATCT
>NC_142437.1:57180000-57202500 GCF_059453495.1 Arachis ipaensis | reverse complement strand
TAAATGACGTTATCCCGAGGAGGACACCTAAAGGCGAGCCGTAATGGCCTCATCTTTGGCAAGCTTCTCCGTTTTTTTTTCCATAGTTTTTTTCCGTATTTTTTTTCAATTTTTTTTTTTTACGTTGTGCTGACTCTTGTTCTTTAAATGACGTTATCCCGAGGAGGACACCTAAAGGCGAGCCATAATGGCCTCATCTTCGGCAAGCTCCTCCGGTTTTTTTCCACAGTTTTTTTCCGGCTTTTTTTTTTTTTTTTTTTACGTTGTGCTGACTCTTGTTCTTTAAATGACGTTATCCCGAGGAGGACACCTAAAGGCGAGCCGTAATGGCCTCATCTTTGGCAAGCTCCTCCGGTTTTTTTTCCACAGTTTTTTTTGCCGGTTTTTATCCGAGTTTTTTTTTTTTTTTTTTTTTTTTTTTTTTTTTTTTTTTTTTTTTTTTTTTTTTTTTTTTTTTTTTTACGTTGTGCTGACTCTTGTTCTTTAAATGACGTTATCCCGAGGACGACACCTAAAGGCGAGCCGTAATGGCCTCATCTTTGGCAAGCTTCTCCGGTTTTTTTTCCATAGTTTTTTTCCGTTTTTTTTTTTTTTTTTTTTTACATTGTGCTGACTCTTGTTCTTTAAATGACGTTATCCCGAGGAGGACACCTAAAGGCGAGCCGTAATGGCCTCATCTTTGGCAAGCTTCTCCGGTTTTTTTTCCATAGTTTTTTTCCGTTTTTTTTTTTTTTATTACATTGTGCTGACTCTTGTTCTTTAAATGACGTTATCCCGAGGAGGACACCTAAAGGCGAGCCGTAATGGCCTCATCTTTGGCAAGCGTCTCCGGTTTTTTTTTTTTTTTTTTTTTTACGTTGTGCTCACTCTAGTTCTTTAAACGACGCTATCCTGAGGAGGACACCTAAAGGCGACCGTAATGGCCTCATCTTCGGCAAGCTCCTCCGGTTTTTTTCCACATTTTTTTTCCGTTTTTTTTTTCAGTTTTTTTTTTTTTAACGTTGTGCTGACTCTCGTTCTTTAAACGACGCTATCCTGAGGAGGACACCTAAAGGCGAGCCGTAATGACCTCATCTTCGGCAAGCTCCTCCGGTTTTTTTCCACAGTTTTTTTTCTGGTTTTTATCTGAGTTTTTTTTTTTTTTTTTTTTTTTACGTTGTGCTGACTCTTGTTCTTTAAATGACGTTATCCCGAGGAGGACACCTAAAGGCGAGCCGTAATGGCCTCATCTTTGGCAAGCTTCTCCGGTTTTTTTTCCATAGTTTTTTTCCGTTTTTTTTTCAGTTTTTTTTTTTTTACATTGTGTTGACTCTTGTTCTTTAAATGACGTTATCCCGAGGAGGACACCAAAAGGCGAGCCGTAATGGCCTCATCTTTGGCAAGATTCTCCCGTTTTTTTCCGTTTTTTTTTTTTTTTTTACGTTGTGCAGACTCTTGTTCTTTAAATGACGTTATCCCGAGGAGGACACCTAAAGGCGAGCCGTAATGCCCTCATCTTTGGCAAGCTTCTCCGGTTTTTTTTCCATAGTTTTTTTCCGTTTTTTTTTTCGTTTTTTTTTTTTATATACGTTGTGCTGACTCTTGTTCTTTAAAAGACGTTATCCCGAGGAGGACACCTAAAGGCGAGTCGTAATGGCCTCATCTTTGGCAGGCTTCTCCGGTTTTTTTTCCATAGTTTTTTTCCGTTTTTTTTCAGTTTCTTTTTTTTTCTTTTTTTTACATTGTGCTGACTCTTGTTCTTTAAATGACGTTATCCCGAGGAGGACACCTAAAGGCGAGCCGTAATGACCTCATCTTTGGCAAGCTTCTCCGGTTTTTTTTCCACAGTTTTTTCCCGTTTTTTTTCGTTTTTTTTTTTTTTTTTTTACGTTGTGCTGACTCTCGTTCTTTAAATGACGTTATCCCGAGGAGGACACCTAAAGGCGAGCCGTAATGGCCTCATCTTTGGCAAGCTTCTCCGGTTTTTTTCCACAGTTTTTTTCCAATTTATTTTTAAATTTTTTTTTTTTTACGTTGTGCTCACTCTCGTTCTTTAAACGACGCTATCCTGAGGAGGACACCTAAAGACGACCGTAATGGCCTCATCTTCGGCAAGCTCCTCCGGTTTTTTTCCACAGTTTTTTTCCGTTTTTTTTTCAGTTTTTTTTTTTCTTTTTTTTTTTTTTTAACGTTGCACTGACTCTCGTTCTTTAAACGACTCTATCCTGAGGAGGACACCTAAAGGCGAGCCGTAATGACCTCATCTTCGGCAAGCTCCTCCGGTTTTTTTCCACAGTTTTTTTCCGATTTTTATCCGAGTTTTTTTTTTTTTTTTTTTTTTTTTTTTTTTTTTTTTTTTTTTTTACGTTGTGCTGACTCTTGTTCTTTAAATGACGTTATCCCGAGGAGGACACCTAAAGGCGAGCCGTAATGGCCTCATCTTTGGCAAGCTCCTCCGGTTTTTTTCCACAGTTTTTATCCGAGTTTTTTTTGTTTGTTTGTTTGTTTTTTTTTTTTTTTTTACGTTGTGCTGACTCTTGTTCTTTAAATGACGTTATCCCGAGGAGGACACCTAAAGGCGAGTCGTAATGGCCTCATCTTTGGCAAGCTTCTCCGGTTTTTTTTCCATAGTTTTTTTCCATTTTTTTTTCAGTTTTTTTTTTTTTTTTTTTTTACATTGTGCTGACTCTTGTTCTTTAAATGACGTTATCCCGAGGAGGACACCTAAAGGCGAGCCGTAATGGCCTCATCTTTGGCAAGCTTCTCCAGTTTTTTTCCACAGTTTTTTTCCCGTTTTTTTCCGTTTTTTTTTTTTTTACGTTGTGCAGACTCTTGTTCTTTAAATGACGTTATCCCGAGGAGGACACCTAAAGGAGAGCCGTAATGGCCTCATCTTTGGCAAGCTTCTCCGGTTTTTTTTCCATAGTTTTTTTCCGTTTTTTTTTCATTTTTTTTCTTTTTTTTTTTTTATATACGTTGTGCTGACTCTTGTTCTTTAAAAGACGTTATCTCGAGGAGGACACCTAAAGGCGAGTCGTAATGGCCTCATCTTTGGCAGGCTTCTCCGGTTTTTTTTCCATAGTTTTTTTCCGTTTTTTTTTCAGTTTCTTTTTTTTTTCTTTTTTTACATTGTGCTGACTCTTGTTCTTTAAATGACGTTATCCCGAGGAGGACACCTAAGGGCGAGCCGTAATGGCCTCATCTTTGGCAAGCTTCTCCGGTTTTTTTTCCACAGTTTTTTCCCGTTTTTTTTGTTTTTTTTGTTTTTTTTTTTTTACGTTGTGCTGACTCTCGTTCTTTAAATGACGTTATCCCGAGGAGGACACCTAAAGGCGAGCCGTAATGGCCTAATCTTTGGCAACCTTCTCCGGTTTTTTTTTTCACAGTTTTTTTCCGTTTTATTTTTAAATTTTATTTTATTTTATTTTTTTTTCCATTGTGCTGACTCTTGTTCTTTAAATGACGTTATCCCGAGGAGGACACCTAAAGGCGAGCCGTAATGGCCTCATCTTCGGCAAGCTCCTCCGGTTTTTTTCCACAGTTTTTTTCCGTTTTTTTTCAGGTTTTTTTTTTTTTTTTTTTACGTTGTGCTGGCTCTCGTTCTTTAAACGACGCTATCCTGACGAGGACACCTAAAGGCGAGCCGTAATGACCTCATCTTCGGCAAGCTCCTCCGGTTTTTTTTTTTTTTTTTTTTTACGTTGTGCTGACTCTTGTTCTTTAAATGACGTTATCCCGAGGAGGACACCTAAAGGCGAGCCGTAATGGCCTCATCTTTGGCAAGCTTCTCCGTTTTTTTTTCCATAGTTTTTTTTCGTATTTTTTTTCAAATTTTTTTTTTTTACGTTGTGCTGACTCTTGTTCTTTAAATGACGTTATCCCGAGGAGGACACCTAAAGGCGAGCCATAATGGCCTCATCTTCGGCAAGCTCCTCCGGTTTTTTTCCACAGTTTTTTTCCGGCTTTTTTTTTTTTTTTTTTACGTTGTGCTGACTCTTGTTCTTTAAATGACGTTATCCCGAGGAGGACAACTAAAGGCGAGCCGTAATGGCCTCATCTTTGGCAAGCTTCTCCGGTTTTTTTTCCATAGTTTTTTTCCGTTTTTTTTTTTTTTTTTTTTTTTTTTTACATTGTGCTGACTCTTGTTCTTTAAATGACGTTATCCCGAGGAGGACACCTAAAGGCGAGCCGTAATGGCATCATCTTTGGCAAGCTTCTCCGGTTTTTTTTCCATAGTTTTTTTCCGTTTTTTTTTTTTTTTTTTTATTACATTGTGCTGACTCTTGTTCTTTAAATGACGTTATCCCGAGGAGGACACCTAAAGGCGAGCCGTAATGGCCTCATCTTTGGCAAGCGTCTCCGGTTTTTCTCCACAGTTTTTTTCCGTTTTATTTTTAAATTTTTTTTTTACGTTGTGCTCACTCTCGTTCTTTAAACGACGCTATCCTGAGGAGGACACCTAAAGGCGACCGTAATGGCCTCATCTTCGGCAAGCTCCTCCGGTTTTTTTCCACAGTTTTTTTCCGTTTTTTTTTCAGTTTTTTTTTTTTTTTTTTAACGTTGTGCTGACTCTCGTTCTTTAAACGACGCTATCCTGAGGAGGACACCTAAAGGCGAGCCGTAATGACCTCATCTTCGGCAAGCTCCTCCGATTTTTTTCCACAGTTTTTTTTCTGGTTTTTATCTGAGTTTTTTTTTTTTTTTTTTTTTTTTTTACGTTGTGCTGACTCTTGTTCTTTAAATGACGTTATCCCGAGGAGGACACCTAAAGGCGAGCCGTAATGGCCTCATCTTTGGCAAGCTTCTCCGGTTTCTTTTCCATAGTTTTTTTCCGTTTTTTTTTCAGTTTTTTTTTTCTGTTTTTTTTTTTTTTTTTTTTTTTTTTTTTTTTATTTATACGTTGTGCTGACTCTTGTTCTTTAAATGACGTTATCCCGAGGAGGACACCTAAAGGCGAGTCGTAAAGGCCTCATCTTTGGCAAGCTTCTCCCGTTTTTTTTCCATAGTTTTTTTCTGTTTTTTTTTCAATTTTTTTTTTTTTACGTTGTGCAGACTCTTGTTCTTTAAATGACGTTATCCCGAGGAGGACACCTAAAGGCGAGCCGTAATGGCCTCATCTTTGGCAAGCTTCTCCGGTTTTTTTTTCCATAGTTTTTTTCCGTTTTTTTTTTCAATTTTTTTTTTTTACGTTGTGCTGACTCTTGTTCTTTAAATGACGTTATCCCGAGGAGGACACCTAAAGGCGAGCCGTAATGGCCTCATCTTCGGCAAGCTCCTCCGGTTTTTTTCCACAATTTTTTTTCCGGTTTTTATCCGAGTTTTTTTTTTTTTTTACGTTGTGTTGACTCTTGTTCTTTAAATGACGTTATCCCGAGGAGGACACCTAAAGGCGAGCCGTAATGGCCTCATCTTTGGCAAGCTTCTCCGGTTTTTTTTCAATAGTTTTTTTTCCGTTTTTTTTACAATTTTTTTTTTACGTTGTGCTGACTCTTGTTCTTTAAATGACGTTATCCCGAGGAGGACACCTAAAGGCGAGCCGTAATGGCCTCATCTTTGGCAAGCTTCTCCGGTTTTTTTTCCATAGCTTTTTTCCGGTTTTTTTTCAGTTTTTTTTTCAGTTTTTTTTTTAATATACGTTGTGCTGACTCTTGTTCTTTAAATGACGTTATCCCGAGGAGGACACCTAAAGGCGAGCCGTAATGGCCTCATCTTCGGCAAGCTCCTCCGGTTTTTTTCCACAGTTTTTTTTCTGGTTTTTATCTGAGTTTTTTTTCTTTTTTTTTTTTTTTTTTTTTTTTTTTTTTTTTTTTTTTACGTTGTGCTGACTCTTGTTCTTTAAATGACGTTATCCCGAGGAGGACACCTAAAGGAGAGCCGTAATGGCCTCATCTTTGGCAAGCTTCTCCGGTTTTTTTTCCATAGTTTTTTTCCGTTTTTTTTTCATTTTTTTTTCTGTTTTTTTTTTTTTATATACGTTGTGCTGACTCTTGTTCTTTAAAAGACGTTATCTCGAGGAGGACACCTAATGGCGAGTCGTAATGGCCTCATCTTTGGCAGGCTTCTCCGGTTTTTTTTCCATAGTTTTTTTCCGTTTTTTTTTCAGTTTCTTTTTTTTTTTTCTTTTTTTACATTGTGCTGACTCTTGTTCTTTAAATGACGTTATCCCGAGGAGGACACCTAAAGGCGAGCCGTAATGGCCTCATCTTTGGCAAGCTTCTCCGGTTTTTTTTCGACAGTTTTTTCCCGTTTTTTTTTTTTTTTTTTTTTTTTTTTTTTTTTTTTTTTTTTTTTTTTTTTTTTTTTTTTTTTTTTTTTTTTTTTTTTTTTTACGTTGTGCTGACTCTCGTTCTTTAAATGACGTTATCCCGAGGAGGACACCTAAAGGCGAGCCGTAATGGCCTCATCTTTGGCAAGCTTCTCCGGTTTTTTTTTTTCACAGTTTTTTTCCGTTTTATTTTTAAATTTTATTTTATTTTATTTTTTTTTTACATTGTGCTGACTCTTGTTCTTTAAATGACGTTATCCCGAGGAGGACACCTAAAGGCGACCGTAATGGCCTCATCTTCGGCAAGCTCCTCCGGTTTTTTTCCACAGTTTATTTTCGTTTTTTTTTCAGGTTTTTTTTTTTTTTTTTTACGTTGTGCTGGCTCTCGTTCTTTAAACGACGCTATCCTGACGAGGACACCTAAAGGCGAGCCGTAATGACCTCATCTTCGGCAAGCTCCTCCGGTTTTTTTTTTTTTTTTTTTTTTTTTACGTTGTGCTGACTCTTGTTCTTTAAATGACGTTATCCCGAGGAGGACACCTAAAGGCGAGCCGTAATGGCCTCATCTTTGGCAAGCTTCTCCGTTTTTTTTTCCATACTTTTTTTCCGTATTTTTTTTCAATTTTTTTTTTTACGTTGTGCTGACTCTTGTTCTTTAAATGACGTTATCCCGAGGAGGACACCTAAAGGCGAGCCATAATGGCCTCATCTTCGGCAAGCTCCTCCGGTTTTTTTCCACAGTTTTTTTCCGGCTTTAATTTTTTTTTTTTTTTTACGTTGTGCTGACTCTTGTTCTTTAAATGACGTTATCCCGAGGAGGACACCTAAAGGCGAGCCGTAATGGCCTCATCTTTGGCAAGCTCCTCCGGTTTTTTTTCCACAGTTTTTTTTGCCGGTTTTTATCCGAGTTTTTTTTTTTTTTTTTTTTTTTTTTTTTTTTTTTTTATATTACGTTGTGCTGACTCTTGTTCTTTAAATGACGTTATCCCGAGGAGGACACCTAAAGGCGAGCCGTAATGGCCTCATCTTTGGCAAGCTTCTCCGGTTTTTTTTCCATAGTTTTTTTCCGTTTTTTTTTTTTTTTTTTTTTTTTTTTTTTTTTTTTTTTTTTTTTTTTTTTTTTTTTTTTACATTGTGCTGACTCTTGTTCTTTAAATGACGTTATCCCGAGGAGGACACCTAAAGGCGAGCCGTAATGGCCTCATCTTTGGCAAGCTTCTCCGGTTTTTTTTCCGTAGTTTTTTTCCGTTTTTTTTTTTTTATTACATTGTGCTGACTCTTGTTCTTTAAATGACGTTATCCCGAGGAGGACACCTAAAGGCGAGCCGTAATGGCCTCATCTTTGGCAAGCGTCTCCGGTTTTTTTCCACAGTTTTTTTCCGTTTTATTTTTAAATTTTTTTTTTTACGTTGTGCTCACTCTCGTTCTTTAAACGACGCTATCCTGAGGAGGACACCTAAAGGCGACCGTAATGGCCTCATCTTCGGCAAGCTCCTCCGGTTTTTTCCACAGTTTTTTTCCGTTTTTTTTTTCAGTTTTTTTTTTTTTTAACGTTGTGCTGACTCTCGTTCTTTAAACGACGCTATCCTGAGGAGGACACCTAAAGGCGAGCCGTAATGACCTCATCTTCGGCAAGCTCCTCCGGTTTTTTTCCACAGATTTTTTTCTGGTTTTTATCTGAGTTTTTTTTTTTTTTTACGTTGTGCTGACTCTTGTTCTTTAAATGACGTTATCCCGAGGAGGACACCTAAAGGCGAGCCGTAATGGCCTCATCTTTGGCAAGCTTCTCCGGTTTCTTTTCCATAGTTTTTTTCCGTTTTTTTTTTCAGTTTTTTTTTCTGTTTTTTTTTTTTTTTTTTTTTTTTTTTTTTTTTATACGTTGTGCTGACTCTTGTTCTTTAAATGACGTTATCCCGAGGAGGACACCTAAAGGCGAGTCGTAAAGGCCTCATCTTTGGCAAGCTTCTCCGGTTTTTTTTCCATAGTTTTTTTCTGTTTTTTTTTTCAAATTTTTTTTTTTTACGTTGTGCAGACTCTTGTTCTTTAAATGACGTTATCCCGAGGAGGACACCTAAAGGCGAGCCGTAATGGCCTCATCTTTGGCAAGCTTCTCCGGTTTTTTTTTCCATAGTTTTTTTCCGTTTTTTTTTCAATTTTTTTTTTTTTTACCTTGTGCTGACTCTTGTTCTTTAAATGACGTTATCCCGAGGATGACACCTAAAGGCGAGCCGTAATGGCCTCATCTTCGACAAGCTCCTCCGGTTTTTTTCCACAGTTTTTTTTCCGGTTTTTATCCAAGTTTTTTTTTTTTTTTTTTTTTACGTTGTGCTGACTCTTGTTCTTTAAATGACGTTATCCCGAGGAGGACACCTAAAGGCGAGCCGTAATGGCCTCATCTTTGGCAAGCTTCTCCGGTTTTTTTTCCATAGTTTTTTTCCGTTTTTTTTTTCAATTTTTTTTTTTACGTTGTGCTGACTCTTGTTCTTTAAATGACGTTATCCCGAGGAGGACACCTAAAGGCGAGCCGTAATGGCCTCATCTTCGGCAAGCTCCTCCGGTTTTTTCCACAGTTTTTTCTGGCTTTTTTTCGTTTTTTTTCAGTTTTTTTTTATTTTTTTTTATTTTTTTTATTTTTTATTTTTTATTTTTTATTTTTTTTTTACGTTGTGCTGACTCTTGATCTTTAAATGACGTTATCCCGAGGAGGACACCTAAAGGCGAGCCGTAATGGCCTCATCTTTGACAAGCTCCTCCAGTTTTTTTTCCACAGTTTTTTTGCCAGTTTTTATCCGAGTTTTTTTTTTTTTTGTTAAACATTGTGCTGACTCTTGTTCTTTAAATGACGTTATCCCGAGGAGGACACCTAAAGGCGAGCCGTAATGGCCTCATCTTTGGTAAGCTTCTCCGGTTTTTTTTTCCACAGTTTTTTCCCGTTTTTTTTCGTTTTTTTTTTTTTTACGTTGTGCTGACTCTTGTTCTTTAAATGACGTTATCCCGAGGAGGATACCTAAAGGCGAGCCGTAATGGCCTCATCTTTGGCAAGCTTCCCCGGTTTTTTTTCCATAGCTTTTTTCCGTTTTTTTTTCAGTTTTTTTTTTTTTTAATATACGTTGTGCTGACTCTTGTTCTTTAAATGACGTTATCCCGAGGAGGACACCTAAAGGCGAGCCGTAATGGCCTCATCTTCGGCAAGCTCCTCCGGTTTTTTTCCACAGTTTTTTTTCTGGTTTTTATCTGAGTTTTTTTTTTTTTTTTTTTTTTACGTTGTGCTGACTCTTGTTCTTTAAATGACGTTATCCCGAGGAGGACACCTAAAGGCGAGCCGTAATGGCCTCATCTTTGGCAAGCTTCTCCGGTTTCTTTTCCATAGTTTTTTTCCGTTTTTTTTTCAGTTTTTTTTTTCAGTTTTTTTTTTTATACGTTGTGCTGACTCTTGTTCTTTAAATGACGTTATCCCGAGGAGGACACCTAAAGGCGAGTCGTAAAGGCCTCATCTTTGGCAAGCTTCTCCGGTTTTTTTTCCATAGTTTTTTTCTGTTTTTTTTCAATTTTTTTTTTTACGTTGTGCAGACTCTTGTTCTTTAAATGACGTTATCCCGAGGAGGACACCTAAAGGCGAGCCGTAATGGCCTCATCTTTGGCAAGCTTCTCCGGTTTTTTTTCCATAGTTTTTTTCCGTTTTTTTTTCAATTTTTTTTTTTTTACGTTGTGCTGACTATTGTTCTTTAAATGACGTTATCCCGAGGAGGACACCTAAAGGCGAGCCGTAATGGCCTCATCTTCGGCAAGCTCCTCCGGTTTTTTTCCACAGTTTTTTTTCCGGTTTTTATCCGAGTTTTTCTTTTTTTTTTTTTTTTTTTTTACGTTGTGCTGACTCTTGTTCTTTAAATGACGTTATCCCGAGGAGGACACCTAAAGGCGAGCCGTAATGGCCTCATCTTTGGCAAGCTTCTCCGGTTTCTTTTCCATATTTTTTTTCCGTTTTTTTTTCAGTTTTTTTTTTCAGTTTTTTTTTTTTATACGTTGTGCTGACTCTTGTTCTTTAAATGACGTTATCCCGAGGAGGACACCTAAAGGCGAGTCGTAAAGGCCTCATCTTTGGCAAGCTTCTCCCGTTTTTTTTCCATAGTTTTTTTCTGTTTTTTTTTCAATTTTTTTTTTTTTTACGTTGTGCAGACTCTTGTTCTTTAAATGACGTTATCCCGAGGAGGACACCTAAAGGCGAGCCGTAATGGCCTCATCTTTGGCAAGCTTCTCCGGTTTTTTTTTCCATAGTTTTTTTCCGTTTTTTTTTTCAATTTTTTTTTTACGTTGTGCTGACTCTTGTTCTTTAAATGACGTTATCCCGAGGAGGACACCTAAAGGCGAGCCGTAATGGCCTCATCTTCGGCAAGCTCCTCCGGTTTTTTTCCACAATTTTTTTTCCGGTTTTTATCCGAGTTTTTTTTTTTTTTTACGTTGTGTTGACTCTTGTTCTTTAAATGACGTTATCCCGAGGAGGACACCTAAAGGCGAGCCGTAATGGCCTCATCTTTGGCAAGCTTCTCCGGTTTTTTTTCAATAGTTTTTTTTCCGTTTTTTTTACAATTTTTTTTTTACGTTGTGCTGACTCTTGTTCTTTAAATGACGTTATCCCGAGGAGGACACCTAAAGGCGAGCCGTAATGGCCTCATCTTTGGCAAGCTTCTCCGGTTTTTTTTCCTTAGCTTTTTTCCGGTTTTTTTTCAGTTTTTTTTTCAGTTTTTTTTTTAATATACGTTGTGCTGACTCTTGTTCTTTAAATGACGTTATCCCGAGGAGGACACCTAAAGGCGAGCCGTAATGGCCTCATCTTCGGCAAGCTCCTCCGGTTTTTTTCCACAGTTTTTTTCCCGTTTTTTTCCGTTTTTTTTTTTTTTACGTTGTGCAGACTCTTGTTCTTTAAATGACGTTATCCCGAGGAGGACACCTAAAGGAGAGCCGTAATGGCCTCATCTTTGGCAAGCTTCTCCGGTTTTTTTTCCATAGTTTTTTTCCGTTTTTTTTTCATTTTTTTTTCTGTTTTTTTTTTTATATACGTTGTGCTGACTCTTGTTCTTTAAAAGACGTTATCTCGAGGAGGACACCTAAAGGCGAGTCGTAATGGCCTCATCTTTGGCAGGCTTCTCCGGTTTTTTTTCCATAGTTTTTTTCCGTTTTTTTTTCAGTTTCTTTTTTTTTTTTCTTTTTTTACATTGTGCTGACTCTTGTTCTTTAAATGACGTTATCCCGAGGAGGACACCTAAAGGCGAGCCGTAATGGCCTCATCTTTGGCAAGCTTCTCCGGTTTTTTTTCGACAGTTTTTTCCCGTTTTTTTTTTTTTTTTTTTTTTTTTTTTTTTTTTTTTTTTTTTTTTTTTTTTTTTTTTTTTTTTTTTTTTTTTTTTTTTTTACGTTGTGCTGACTCTCGTTCTTTAAATGACGTTATCCCGAGGAGGACACCTAAAGGCGAGCCGTAATGGCCTCATCTTTGGCAAGCTTCTCCGGTTTTTTTTTTTCACAGTTTTTTTCCGTTTTATTTTTAAATTTTATTTTATTTTATTTTTTTTTTTACATTGTGCTGACTCTTGTTCTTTAAATGACGTTATCCCGAGGAGGACACCTAAAGGCGACCGTAATGGCCTCATCTTCGGCAAGCTCCTCCGGTTTTTTTCCACAGTTTATTTTCGTTTTTTTTTCAGGTTTTTTTTTTTTTTTTACGTTGTGCTGGCTCTCGTTCTTTAAACGACGCTATCCTGACGAGGACACCTAAAGGCGAGCCGTAATGACCTCATCTTCGGCAAGCTCCTCCGGTTTTTTTTTTTTTTTTTTTTTTTTTACGTTGTGCTGACTCTTGTTCTTTAAATGACGTTATCCCGAGGAGGACACCTAAAGGCGAGCCGTAATGGCCTCATCTTTGGCAAGCTTCTCCGTTTTTTTTTCCATACTTTTTTTCCGTATTTTTTTTCAATTTTTTTTTTTACGTTGTGCTGACTCTTGTTCTTTAAATGACGTTATCCCGAGGAGGACACCTAAAGGCGAGCCATAATGGCCTCATCTTCGGCAAGCTCCTCCGGTTTTTTTCCACAGTTTTTTTCCGGCTTTAATTTTTTTTTTTTTTTTTACGTTGTGCTGACTCTTGTTCTTTAAATGACGTTATCCCGAGGAGGACACCTAAAGGCGAGCCGTAATGGCCTCATCTTTGGCAAGCTCCTCCGGTTTTTTTTCCACAGTTTTTTTTGCCGGTTTTTATCCGAGTTTTTTTTTTTTTTTTTTTTTTATTTTATTTTATTTTTTTTTTTTACGTTGTGCTGACTCTTGTTCTTTAAATGACGTTATCCCGAGGAGGACACCTAAAGGCGAGCCGTAATGGCCTCATCTTTGGCAAGCTTCTCCGGTTTTTTTTCCATAGTTTTTTTCCGTTTTTTTTTTTTTTTTTTTTTTTTTTTTTTTTTTACATTGTGCTGACTCTTGTTCTTTAAATGACGTTATCCCGAGGAGGACACCTAAAGGCGAGCCGTAATGGCCTCATCTTTGGCAAGCTTCTCCGGTTTTTTTTCCGTAGTTTTTTTCCGTTTTTTTTTTTTTTATTACATTGTGCTGACTCTTGTTCTTTAAATGACGTTATCTCGAGGAGGACACCTAAAGGCGAGCCGTAATGGCCTCATCTTTGGCAAGCGTCTCCGGTTTTTTTCCACAGATTTTTTTCTGGTTTTTATCTGAGTTTTTTTTTTTTTTTACGTTGTGCTGACTCTTGTTCTTTAAATGACGTTATCCCGAGGAGGACACCTAAAGGCGAGCCGTAATGGCCTCATCTTTGGCAAGCTTCTCCGGTTTCTTTTCCATAGTTTTTTTCCGTTTTTTTTTTCATTTTTTTTTTTCTGTTTTTTTTTTTTTTTTTTTTTTTTTTTTTTTTTTTTTTTTTTATACGTTGTGCTGACTCTTGTTCTTTAAATTACGTTATCCCGAGGAGGACACCTAAAGGCGAGTCGTAAAGGCCTCATCTTTGGCAAGCTTCTCCGGTTTTTTTTCCATTGTTTTTTTCTGTTTTTTTTTTCAATTTTTTTTTTTTTTACGTTGTGCAGACTCTTGTTCTTTAAATGACGTTATCCCGAGGAGGACACCTAAAGGCGAGCCGTAATGGCCTCATCTTTGGCAAGCTTCTCCGGTTTTTTTTTCCATAGTTTTTTTCCGTTTTTTTTTTCAATTTTTTTTTTTTTTACGTTGTGCTGACTCTTGTTCTTTAAATGACGTTATCCCGAGGAGGACACCTAAAGGCGAGCCGTAATGGCCTCATCTTCGGCAAGCTCCTCCGGTTTTTTCCACAGTTTTTTTTCCGGTTTTTATCCAAGTTTTTTTTTTTTTTTTTTTTTTTACGTTGTGCTGACTCTTGTTCTTTAAATGACGTTATCCCGAGGAGGACACCTAAAGGCGAGCCGTAATGGCCTCATCTTTGGCAAGCTTCTCCGGTTTTTTTTCCATAGTTTTTTTCCGTTTTTTTTTCAATTTTTTTTGTTACGTTGTGCTGACTCTTGTTCTTTAAATGACGTTATCCCGAGGAGGACACCTAAAGGCGAGCCGTAATGGCCTCATCTTCGGCAAGCTCCTCCGGTTTTTTCCACAGTTTTTTCTGGCTTTTTTTCGTTTTTTTTCAGTTTTTTTTTTATTTTTTTTTATTTTTTTTATTTTTTATTTTTTATTTTTTATTTTTTTTTTTACGTTGTGCTGACTCTTGATCTTTAAATGACGTTATCCCGAGGAGGACACCTAAAGGCGAGCCGTAATGGCCTCATCTTTGACAAGCTCCTCCAGTTTTTTTTCCACAGTTTTTTTGCCAGTTTTTATCCGAGTTTTTTTTTTTTTTTTGTTTAACATTGTGCTGACTCTTGTTCTTTAAATGACGTTATCCCGAGGAGGACACCTAAAGGCGAGCCGTAATGGCCTCATCTTTGGTAAGCTTCTCCGGTTTTTTTTCCACAGTTTTTTCCCGTTTTTTTTCGTTTTTTTTTTTTACGTTGTGCTGACTCTTGTTCTTTAAATGACGTTATCCCGAGGAGGATACCTAAAGGCGAGCCGTAATGGCCTCATCTTTGGCAAGCTTCTCCGATTTTTTTTCCATAGCTTTTTTCCGTTTTTTTTTCAGTTTTTTTTTTTTTTAATATACGTTGTGCTGACTCTTGTTCTTTAAATGACGTTATCCCGAGGAGGACACCTAAAGGCGAGCCGTAATGGCCTCATCTTCGGCAAGCTCCTCCGGTTTTTTTCCACAGTTTTTTTTCTGGTTTTTATCTGAGTTTTTTTTTTTTTTTTTTTTTTTTTTACGTTGTGCTGACTCTTGTTCTTTAAATGACGTTATCCCGAGGAGGACACCTAAAGGCGAGCCGTAATGGCCTCATCTTTGGCAAGCTTCTCCGGTTTCTTTTCCATATTTTTTTTCCGTTTTTTTTCAGTTTTTTTTTTCAGTTTTTTTTTTTTATACGTTGTGCTGACTCTTGTTCTTTAAATGACGTTATCCCGAGGAGGACACCTAAAGGCGAGTCGTAAAGGCCTCATCTTTGGCAAGCTTCTCCGGTTTTTTTTCCATAGTTTTTTTCTGTTTTTTTTCAATTTTTTTTTTTACGTTGTGCAGACTCTTGTTCTTTAAATGACGTTATCCCGAGGAGGACACCTAAAGGCGAGCCGTAATGGCCTCATCTTTGGCAAGCTTCTCCGGTTTTTTTTCCATAGTTTTTTTCCGTTTTTTTTTTCAATTTTTTTTTTTTACGTTGTGCTGACTCTTGTTCTTTAAATGACGTTATCCCGAGGAGGACACCTAAAGGCGAGCCGTAATGGCCTCATCTTCGGCAAGCTCCTCCGGTTTTTTTCCACAGTTTTTTTTCCGGTTTTTATCCGAGTTTTTCTTTTTTTTTTTTTTTTTTTACGTTGTGCTGACTCTTGTTCTTTAAATGACGTTATCTCGAGGAGGACACCTAAAGGCGAGCCGTAATGGCCTCATCTTTGGCAAGCTTCTCCGGTTTTTTTTCCATAGTTTTTTTCCGTTTTTTTTTCAATTTTTTTTTTTTACGTTGTGCTGACTCTTGTTCTTTAAATGACGTTATCCCGAGGAGGACACCTAAAGGCGAGCCGTAATGGCCTCGTCTTCGGCAAGCTCCTCCGGTTTTTTCCACAGTTTTTTCCGGCTTTTTTCCGTTTTTTTTTAAGTTTTTTTTTTTTTAATTTTTTTTTTTTGTTTTACATTGTGCTGACTCTTGTTCTTTAAATGACGTTATCCCGAGGAGGACACCTAAAGGCGAGCCGTAATGGCCTCATCTTTGGTAAGCTTCTCCGGTTTTTTTTCCACAGTTTTTTCCCGTTTTTTTCCGTTTTTTTTTTTTTACGTTGTGCTGACTCTTGTTCTTTAAATGACGTTATCCCGAGGAGGACACCTAAAGGCGAGCCGTAATGGCCTCAACTTTGGCAAACTTCTCCGGTTTTTTTTCCATAGTTTTTTTCCGTTTTTTTTTTCAGTTATTTTTTCAGTTTTTTTTTTTTTTTTTAATATACGTTGTGCTGACTCTTGTTCTTTAAATGACGTTATCCCGAGGAGGACACCTAAAGGCGAGCCGTAATGGCCTCATCTTCGGCAAGCTCCTCCGGTTTTTTTCCACAGTTTTTTCCGGCTTTTTTCCGTTTTTTTTTTCAGTTTTTTTTTTTTTTTTTTTTAATACGTTGTGCTGACTCTTGTTCTTTAAATGACGTTATCCCGAGGAGGACACCTAAAGGCGAGCCGTAATGGCCTCATCTTTGGCAAGCTTCTCCGGTTTTTTTTCCATAGTTTTTTTTCGTTTTTTTTTTCAATTTTTTTTTTTACGTTGTGCTGACTCTTGTTCTTTAAATGACGTTATCCCGAGGAGGACACCTAAAGGCGAGCCGTAATGGCCTCATCTTTGGCAAGCTCCTCCGGTTTTTTTCCACAGTTTTTTTTGCCGGTTTTTATCCGAGTTTTTTTTGTTTGTTTTTTTTTTTTTTACGTTGTGCTGACTCTTGTTCTTTAAATGACGTTATCCCGAGGAGGACACCTAAAGGCGAGCCGTAATGGCCTCATCTTCGGCAAGTTCCTCCGGTTTTTTCCACAGTTTTTTCCGGCTTTTTTCCGTTTTTTTTCAGTTTTTTTTTATTTTTATTTTTATTTTTTTTATTTTTTATTTTTTATTTTTTTTTTTTTACGTTGTGCTGACTCTTGTTCTTTAAATGACGTTATCCCGAGGAGGACACCTAAAGGCGAGCCGTAATGGCCTCATCTTTGACAAGCTCCTCCGGTTTTTTTTCCACAGTTTTTTTGCCAGTTTTTTTCCGAGTTTTTTTTTTTTTTTGTTTTACATTGTGCTGACTCTTGTTCTTTAAATGACGTTATCCCGAGGAGGACACCTAAAGGCGAGCCGTAATGGCCTCATCTTTGGTAAGCTTCTCCGGTTTTTTTTCCACAGTTTTTTCCCGTTTTTTTCCGTTTTTTTTTTATTTTACGTTGTGCTGACTCTCGTTCTTTAAACGACGCTATCCTGAGGAGGACACCTAAAGGCGAGCCGTAATGGCCTTATCTTCGGCAAGCTCCTCCGGTTTTTTCCACAGTTTTTTTTTTTTTTTTACGTTGTGCTGACTCTTGTTCTTTAAATGACGTTATCCCGAAGAGGACACCTAAAGGCGAGCCGTAATGGCCTCATCTTTGGCAAGCTTCTCCGGTTTTTTTTCCATAGTTTTTTTCCGTTTTTTTTTTTTTTTACATTGTGCTGACTCTTGTTCTTTAAATGACGTTATCCCGAGGAGGACACCTAAAGGCGAGCCGTAATGGCCTCATCTTTGGCAAGCTTCTCCGGTTTTTTTTTCACAGTTTTTTCCCGTTTTTTTTCGTTTTTTTTTTTTTTTTACGTTGTGCTGACTCTCGTTCTTTAAATGACGTTATCCCGAGGAGGACACCTAAAGGCAAGCCGTAACGGCCTCATCTTTGGCAAGCTTCTCCGGTTTTTTTCCACAGTTTTTTTCCGTTTTATTTTTAATTTTTTTTTTTTTTTACGTTGTGCTCACTCTCGTTCTTTAAACGACGCTATCCTGAGGAGGACACCTAAAGGCGACCGTAATGGCCTCATCTTCGGTAAGCTCCTCCGGTTTTTTTCCACAGTTTTTTTCCGTTTTTTTTTTCAGTTTTTTTTTTTTTTAACGTTGTGCTGACTCTCGTTCTTTAAACGACGCTATCCTGAGGAGGACACCGAAAGGCGAGCCGTAATGACCTCATCTTCGGCAAGCTCCTCCGGTTTTTTTCCACAGTTTTTTTTCTGGTTTTTATCTGAGTTTTTTTTTTTTTTTTTTTTTTACGTTGTGCTGACTCTTGTTCTTTAAATGACGTTATCCCGAGGAGGACACCTAAAGGCGAGCCGTAATGGCCTCATCTTTGGCAAGCTTCTCCGGTTTCTTTTCCATAGTTTTTTTCCGTTTTTTTTTCAGTTTTTTTTTTCAGTTTTTTCTTTTTTTTTTTTTATACGTTGTGCTGACTCTTGTTCTTTAAATGACGTTATCCCGAGGAGGACACCTAAAGGAGAGTCGTAAAGGCCTCATCTTTGGCAAGCTTCTCCGGTTTTTTTTCCATAGTTTTTTTCTGTTTTTTTTTTAATTTTTTTTTTTTACGTTGTGCAGACTCTTGTTCTTTAAATGACGTTATCCCGAGGAGGACACCTAAAGGCGAGCCGTAATGGCCTCATCTTTGGCAAGCTTCTCCGGTTTTTTTTCCATAGTTTTTTTCCGTTTTTTTTTTCAATTTTTTTTTTTTTTTTTTACGTTGTGCTGACTCTTGTTCTTTAAATGACGTTATCCCGAGGAGGACACCTAAAGGCGAGCCGTAATGGCCTCATCTTCGGCAAGCTCCTCCGGTTTTTTTCCACAGTTTTTTTTCTGGTTTTTATCTGAGTTTTTTTTTTTTTTTTTTTTTTTACGTTGTGCTGACTCTTGTTCTTTAAATGACGTTATCCCGAGGAGGACACCTAAAGGCGAGCCGTAATGGCCTCATCTTTGGTAAGCTTCTCCGGTTTTTTTTCCACAGTTTTTTCCCGTTTTTTTCCGTTTTTTTTTATTTTACGTTGTGCTGACTCTCGTTCTTTAAACGACGCTATCCTGAGGAGGACACCTAAAGGCGAGCCGTAATGGCCTTATCTTCGGCAAGCTCTTCCGGTTTTTTCCACAGTTTTTTTTTTTTTTACGTTGTGCTGACTCTTGTTCTTTAAATGACGTTATCCCGAGGAGGACACCTAAAGGCGAGCCGTAATGGCCTCATCTTTGGCAAGCTTCTCCGGTTTTTTTTCCATAGTTTTTTTTTCCGTTTTTTTTACAATTTTTTTTTTTTACGTTGTGCTGACTCTTGTTCTTTAAATGATGTTATCCCGAGGAGGACACCTAAAGGCGAGCCGTAATGGCCTCATCTTCGGCAAGCTCCTCCGGTTTTTTCCACAGTTTTTTCCGCCTTTTTTCCGTTTTTTTCAGTTTTTTTTATTTTTTTTTATTTTTTTTATTTTTTATTTCTTATTTTTTATTTTTTTTTTACGTTGTGCTGACTCTTGTTCTTTAAATGACGTTATCCCGAGGAGGACACCTAAAGGCGAGCCGTAATGGCCTCATCTTTGACAAGCTCCTCCGGTTTTTTTTTCACAGTTTTTTTGCCAGTTTTTATCCGAGTTTTTTTTTTTTTTTGTTTTACATTGTGCTGACTCTTGTTCTTTAAATGACGTTATCCCGAGGAGGACACCTAAAGGCGAGCCGTAATGGCCTCATCATTGGTAAGCTTCTCCGGTTTTTTTTCCACAGTTTTTTCCCGTTTTTTTCCGTTTTTTTTTTATTTTACGTTGTGCTGACTCTCGTTCTTTAAACGACGCTATCCTGAGGAGGACACCTAAAGGCGAGCCGTAATGGCCTTATCTTCGGCAAGCTCCTCCGGTTTTTTCCACAGTTTTTTTTTTTTTTACGTTGTGCTGACTCTTGTTCTTTAAATGACGTTATCCCGAAGAGGACACCTAAAGGCGAGCCGTAATGGCCTCATCTTTGGCAAGCTTCTCCGGTTTTTTTTCCATAGTTTTTTTCTGTTTTTTTTTTCAATTTTTTTTTTTACGTTGTGCAGACTCTTGTTCTTTAAATGACGTTATCCCGAGGAGGACACCTAAAGGCGAGCCGTAATGGCCTCATCTTTGGCAAGCTCCTCCGGTTTTTTTCCACAGTTTTTTTTGCCGGTTTTTATCCGAGTTTTTTTTGTTTGTTTTTTTTTTTTTTACGTTGTGCTGACTCTTGTTCTTTAAATGACGTTATCCCGAGGAGGACACCTAAAGGCGAGCCGTAATGGCCTCATCTTCGGCAAGTTCCTCCGGTTTTTTCCACAGTTTTTTCCGGCTTTTTTCCGTTTTTTTTCAGTTTTTTTTTATTTTTTTTTATTTTTTTTTTATTTTTTTTTTTTTATTTTTTTTTTTTTACGTTGTGCTGACTCTTGTTCTTTAAATGACGTTATCCCGAGGAGGACACCTAAAGGCGAGCCGTAATGGCCTCATCTTTAGAAAGCTTCTCCGGTTTTTTTTCCATAGTTTTTTTCCGTTTTTTTTTTTTTTTTTTTTTTTTTATTACATTGTGCTGACTCTTTTTCTTTAAATGACGTTATCCCGAGGAGGACACCTAAAGGTGAGCCGTAATGGCCTCATCTTTGGCAAGCTTCTCCGGTTTTTTTTCCACAGTTTTTTTCCGTTGTTTTTCGTTTTTTTTTTTGTTTTTTTTACGTTGTGCTGACTCTCGTTCTTTAAATGACGTTATCCCGAGGAGGACACCTAAAGGGGAGCCGTAATGGCCTCATCTTTGGCAAGCTTCTCCGGTTTTTTTTCCACAGTTTTTTTCCGTTTTTTTTTTCAGTTTTTTTTTTTTTAACGTTGCGCTGACTCTCGTTCTTTAAACGACGCTATCCTGAGGAGGACACCTAAAGACGAGCCGTAATGACCTCATCTTCGGCAAGCTCCTCCGGTTTTTTTCCACAGTTTTTTTTCCGGTTTTTATCCGAGTTTTTTTTTTTTTTTTTTACGTTGTGCTGACTCTTGTTCTTTACATGACGTTATTCCGAGGAGGACACCTAAAGGCGAGCCGTAATGGCCTCATCTTTGGCAAGCTCCTCCGGTTTTTTTTCCACAGTTTTTTTTGCCAGTTTTTATCCGAGTTTTTTTTTTTTTTGTTTTACATTGTGCTGACTCTTGTTCTTTAAATGACGTTATCCCGAGGAGGACACCTAAAGGCGAGCCGTAATGGCCTCATCTTTGGCAAGCTCCTCCGGTTTTTTTTCCACAGTTTTTTTTGCCAGTTTTTATCTGAGTTTTTTTTTTTTTTTTTTTACATTGTGCTGACTCTTGTTCTTTAAATGACGTTATCCCGAGGAGGACACCTAAAGGCGAGCCGTAATGGCCTCATCTTTGGCAAGCTTCTCCGGTTTTTTTTCCATAGTTTTTTTCCGTTTTTTTTTCAATTTTTTTTTTTTTACGTTGTGCTGACTCTTGTTCTTTAAATGACGTTATCCCGAGGAGGACACCTAAAGGCGAGCCGTAATGGCCTCATCTTCGGCAAGCTCCTCCGGTTTTTTTCCACAGTTTTTTTCCGGCTTTTTTCCGTTTTTTTTCAGTTTTTATTTTTTTATTTTTTTTTAATTTTTAATTTTTTTATTTTTTTTACGTTATGCTGACTCTTGTTCTTTAAATGACGTTATCCCGAGGAGGACACCTAAAGGCGAGCCGTAATGGCATCATCTTTGGCAAGCTCCTCCGGTTTTTTTTCCACAGTTTTTTTTTGCCGGTTTTTATCCGAGTTTTTTTTTTTTTTTTTAACGTTGTGCTGACTCTTGTTCTTTAAATGACGTTATCCCGAGGAGGACACCTAAAGGCGAGCCGTAATGGCCTCATCTTTAGAAAGCTTCTCCGGTTTTTTTTCCATAGTTTTTTTCCGTTTTTTTTTTTTTTTTTTTTTTACATTGTGCTGACTCTTTTTCTTTAAATGACGTTATCCCGAGGAGGACACCTAAAGGCGAGCCGTAATGGCCTCATCTTTGGCAAGCTTCTCCGGTTTTTTTTCCACAGTTTTTTTCCGTTGTTTTTCATTTTTTTTTTTTGTTTTTTTTACGTTGTGCTGACTCTCGTTCTTTAAATGACGTTATCCCAAGGAGGACACCTAAAGGCGAGCCGTAATGGCCTCATCTTTGGCAAGCTTCTCCGGTTTTTTTCCACAGTTTTTTTCCGTTTTTTTTTCAGTTTTTTTTTTTTTAACGTTGTGCTGACTCTCGTTCTTTAAACGACGCTATCCTGAGGAGGACACCTAAAGGCGAGCCGTAATGACCTCATCTTCGGCAAGCTCCTCCGGTTTTTTTCCACAGTTTTTTTTCCGGTTTTTATCCGAGTTTTTTTTTTTTTTTTTTTTTACGTTGTGCTGACTCTTGTTCTTTAAATGACGTTATCCCGAGGAGGACCCCTAAAGGCGAGCCGTAATGGCCTCATCTTTGGCAAGCTTCTCCGGTTTTTTTTCCATAGTTTTTTTCCGTTTTTTTTTTCAGTATTTTTTTCTGTTTTTTTTTTTTTTTTTTTTTTTTTTTTTTTTTTTTTTTTTTTTTTTTTTTTTTTTTTTTATACGTTGTGCTGACTCTTGTTCTTTACATGACGTTATTCCGAGGAGGACACCTAAAGGCGAGCCGTAATGGCCTCATCTTTGGCAAGCTCCTCCGGTTTTTTTTCCACAGTTTTTTTTGCCAGTTTTTATCCGAGTTTTTTTTTTTTTTTTTTTTTACATTGTGCTGACTCTTGTTCTTTAAATGACGTTATCCCGAGGAGGACACCTAAAGGCGAGCCGTAATGGCCTCATCTTTGGCAAGCTCCTCCGGTTTTTTTTCCACAGTTTTTTTTTGCCAGTTTTTATCTGAGTTTTTTTTTTTTTTTTTTTTACATTGTGCTCACTCTTGTTCTTTAAATGACGTTATCCCGAGGAGGACACCTAAAGGCGAGCCGTAATGGCCTCATCTTTGGCAAGCTCCTCCGATTTTTTTTCCACAGTTTTTTCCCGTTTTTTTCCGTTTTTTTTTTTTTTACGTTGTGCTGACTCTTGTTCTTTAAATGACGTTATCCTGAGGAGGACACCTAAAGGCGAGCCGTAATGGCCTCATCTTTGGCAAGCTTCTCTGGTTTTTTTTCCATAGTTTTTTTCCGTTTTTTTTTCAGTTTTTTTCTTTTTTT
>NC_142437.1:57162500-57177500 GCF_059453495.1 Arachis ipaensis | reverse complement strand
CTGACTCTTGTTCTTTAAATGACGTTATCCCGAGGAGGACACCTAAAGGCGAGTCGTAATGGCCTCATCTTTGGCAAGCTTCTCCGGTTTTTTTTTCCACAGTTTTTTCCCGTTTTTTTTTGTTTTTTTTTTTTTTTTTACGTTGTGCTGACTCTCGTTCTTTAAATGACGTTATCCCGAGGAGGACACCTAAAGGCGAGCCGTAATGGCCTCATCTTTGGCAAGCTCCTCCGGTTTTTTTTCCACAGTTTTTTTTGCCAGTTTTTATCTGAGTTTTTTTTTTTTTTTTTTTTGTTTTACATTGTGCTGATTCTTGTTCTTTAAATGACGTTATCCCGAGGAGGACACCTAAAGGCGAGCCGTAACGGCCTCATCTTTGGCAAGCTCCTCCGGTTTTTTTTCCATAGTTTTTTCCCGTTTTTTTCCGTTTTTTTTTTTTTACGTTGTGCTGACTCTTGTTCTTTAAATGACGTTATCCCGAGGAGGACACCTAAAGGCGAGCCGTAATGGCCTCATCTTTGGCAAGCTTCTCCGGTTTTTTTTCCATAGTTTTTTTCCGTTTTTTTTTTTTTTTTTTTTTACATTGTGCTGACTCTTGTTCTTTAAATGACGTTATCCCGAGGAGGACACCTAAAGGCGAGCCGTAATGGCCTCATCTTTGGCAAGCTCCTCCGGTTTTTTTTCCACAGTTTTTTCCCGTTTTTTTTCGTTTTTTTTTTTTTTTACGTTGTGCTTACTCTCGTTCTTTAAATGACGTTATCCCGAGGAGGACACCTAAAGGCGAGCCGTAATGGCCTCATCTTTGGCAAGCTTCTCCGGTTTTTTTCCACAGTGTTTTTCCGTTTTATTTTTAATTTTTTTTTTATACGTTGTGCTCACTCTCGTTCTTTAAAAGACGCTATCCTGAGGAGGACACCTAAAGGCGACCGTAATGGCCTCATCTTCGGCAAGCTCCTTCGGTTTTTTTCCATAGTTTTTTTTTTTCATTTTTTTTTTAACGTTGTGCTGACTCTCGTTCTTTAAACGACGCTATCCTGAGGAGGACACCTAAAGGCGAGCCGTAATGACCTCATCTTTGGCAAGCTTCTCCGGTTTTTTTTCCATGGTTTTTTTCCGTTTTTTTCAATTTTTTTTTTTACGTTGTGCTGACTCTTGTTATTTAAATGACGTTATCCCGAGGAGGACACCTAAAGGCGAGCCGTAATGGCCTCATCTTCGGCAAGCTCCTCCGGTTTTTTTCCACAGTTTTTTTCCGGCTTTTTTCCGTTTTTTTTCAGTTTTTTATTTTTTTATTTTTTATTATTTTTTTTTTTTTACGTTATGCTGACTCTTGTTCTTTAAATGACGTTATCCCGAGGAGGACACCTAAAGGCGAGCCGTAATGCACTCATCTTTGGCAAGCTTCTCCGATTTTTTTTCCATAGTTTTTTGCGTTTTTTTTCAGTTTTTTTTTTCAGTTTTTTTTTTTATTTTTTTTTTTTATACGTTGTGCTGACTCTTGTTCTTTAAATGACGTTATCCCGAGGAGGACACCTAAAGGCGAGTCGTAATGGCCGCATCTTTGGCAAGCTTCTCCGGTTTTTTTTCCATAGTTTTTTTCCTTTTTTTTTTTTTTTTTACATTGTGCTGACTCTTGTTCTTTAAATGACGTTATCCCGAGGAGGACACCTAAAGGCGAGCCGTAATGGCCTCATCTTTCGCAAGCTTCTCCGGTTTTTTTTTCCACAATTTTTTCCCGTTTTTTTTTCGTTTTTTTTTTTTTTTTTCGTTGTGCTGACTCTCGTTCTTTAAATGACGTTATCCCGAGGAGGACACCTAAAGGCGAGCCGTAATGGCCTCATCTTTGGCAAGCTTCTCCGGTTTTTTTTCCATAGTTTTTTTCCGTTTTTTTTTCAGTTTTTTTTTCAGTTTTTTTCTTTTTTTGTTTTTTTGTTTTTTTTATACGTTGTGCTGACTTTTGTTCTTTAAATGACGTTATCCCGAGGAGGACACCTAAAGGCGAGTCGTAATGGCCTCATCTTTGGCAAGCTTCTCCGGTTTTTTTTCCATAGTTTTTTCCGTTTTTTTTTTTTTTTTTTTACATTGTGCTGACTCTTGTTCTTTAAATGACGTTATCCCGAGGAGGACACCTAAAGGCTTGCCGTAATGGCCTCATCTTTGGCAAGCTCCTCCGGTTTTTTTTCCACAGTTTTTTCCCGTTTTTTTTCGTTTTTTTTTTTTTTTTTTTTTTTTTTTTTTTTTTTTTACGTTGTGCTGACTCTCTTTCTTTAAATGACGTTATCCCGAGGAGGACACCTAAAGGCGAGCCGTAATGGCCTCATCTTTGGCAAGCTTCTCCGGTTTTTTTCCACAGTGTTTTTCCGTTTTATTTTTAATTTTTTTTTTATACGTTGTGCTCACTCTCGTTCTTTAAAAGACGCTATCCTGAGGAGGACACCTAAAGGCGACCGTAATGGCCTCATCTTCGGCAAGCTCCTTCGGTTTTTTTCCATAGTTTTTTTCCGTTTTTTTTTTTCATTTTTTTTTAACGTTGTGCTGACTCTCGTTCTTTAAACGACGCTATCCTGAGGAGGACACCTAAAGGCGAGCCGTAATGACCTCATCTTCGGCAAGCTCCTCCTTTTTTTTTCCACAGTTTTTTTTCCGGTTTTTATCCGAGTTTTTTTTTTTTTTTATACGTTGTGCTGACTCTTGTTCTTTAAATGACGTTATCCCGAGGAGGAGACCTAAGGGCGAGCCGTAATGGCCTCATCTTTGGCAAGCTTCTCCGGTTTTTTTTCCATGGTTTTTTTCCGTTTTTTTTTCAATTTTTTTTTTTTTACGTTGTGCTGACTCTTGTTATTTAAATGACGTTATCCCGAGGAGGACACCTAAAGGCGAGCCGTAATGGCCTCATCTTCGGCAAGCTCCTCCGGTTTTTTTCCACAGTTTTTTTCCGGCTTTTTTCCGTTTTTTTTCAGTTTTTTATTTTTTTATTTTTTATTATTTTTTTTTTTTACGTTATGCTGACTCTTGTTCTTTAAATGACGTTATCCCGAGGAGGACACCTAAAGGCGAGCCGTAATGGCCTCATCTTTGGCAAGCTTCTCCGATTTTTTTTCCATAGTTTTTTTCCGTTTTTTTTTTTTTTTTTTTTTTTTACATTGTGCTGACTCTTGTTCTTTAAATGACGTTATCCCGAGGAGGACACCTAAAGGCGAGCCGTAATGGCCTCATCTTTGGCAAGCTTCTCCGGTTTTTTTTTCCACAATTTTTTCACGTTTTTTTTCGTTTTTTTTTTTTTTTTACGTTGTGCTGACTCTCGTTCTTTAAATGACGTTATCCCGAGGAGGACACCTAAAGGGGAGTCGTAATGGCCGCATCTTTGGCAAGCTTCTCCGGTTTTTTTTCCATAGTTTTTTTCCGTTTTTTTTTTTTTTTTTTTTTTACATTGTGCTGTCTCTTGTTCTTTAAATGACGTTATCCCGAGGAGGACACCTAAAGGGGAGCCGTAATGGCCGCATCTTTGGCAAGCTTCTCCGGTTTTTTTTCCATAGTTTTTTTCCGTTTTTTTTTTTTTTTTTTTTTTTTTACATTGTGCTGACTCTTGTTCTTTAAATGACGTTATCCCGAGGAGGACACCTAAAGGCGAGCCGTAATGGCCTCATCTTTGGCAAGCTTCTCCGGTTTTTTTTTCCACAATTTTTTCCCGTTTTTTTTCGTTTTTTTTTTTTTTTTACGTTGTGCTGACTCTCGTTCTTTAAATGACGTTATCCCGAGGAGGACACCTAAAGGCGAGCCGTAATGGCCTCATCTTTGGCAAGCTTCTCCGGTTTTTTTCCACGACGCTATGCTGAGGAGGACACCTAAAGGCGACCGTAATGGCCTCATCTTCGGCAACCTCCTCCAGTTTTTTTCCACAGTTTTTTTCCGTTTTTTTTTTTCAGTTTTTTTTTTTTTTAAACGTTGTGCTGACTCTCGTTCTTTAAACGACGCTATCCTGAGGAGGACACCTAAAGGCGAGCCGTAATGACCTCATCTTCGGCAAGATCCTCCGGTTTTTTTCCACAATTTTTTTTCCGGTTTTTATCCGAGTTTTTTTTTTTTGTTTTTATGTTTTTTTTTTTTGTTTTTTTTTTTTTACGTTGTGCTGACTCTTGTTCTTTAAATGACGTTATCCCGAGGAGAACACCTAAAGGCGAGCCGTAATGGCCTCATCTTTGGCAAGCTTCTCCGGTTTTTTTCCATAGTTTTTTTCCGTTTTTTTTCAATTTTTTTTTTTTACGTTGTCCTGACTCTTGTTCTTTAAATGACGTTATCCCGAGGAGGACACCTAAAGGCGAGCCGTAATGGCCTCATCTTCGGCAAGCTCCTCCGGTTTTTTTCCACAGTTTTTTTCCGGCTTTTTTCCGTTTTTTTTCAGTTTTTATTTTTTAATTTTTTTTAATTTTTTAATTTTTTAATTTTTTATTTTTTTTACGTTATGCTGACTCTTGTTCTTTAAATGACGTTATCCCGAGGAGGACACCTAAAGGCGAGCCGTAATGGCCTCATCTTTGGCAAGCTCCTCCGGTTTTTTTTCCACAGTTTTTTTTGCCGGTTTTTATCCGAGTTTTTTTTTTTTTTTTTTTTTTTTTTTTTTTTTTTTTTTTTTTTTTTTTTTTTTTTTTTTTTTTTTTTAACGTTGTGCTGACTCTTGTTCTTTAAATGACGTTATCCCGAGGAGGACACCTAAAGGCGAGCCGTAATGGCCTCATCTTTGGCAAGCTCCTCCGATTTTTTTTCCACAGTTTTTTTTGCCGGTTTTTATCCGAGTTTTTTTTTTTTTTTTTTTTACGTTGTGCTGACTCTTGTTCTTTAAATGACGTTATCCCGAGGAGGACACCTAAAGGCGAGCCGTAATGGCCTCATCTTTGGCAAGCTTCTCCGGTTTCTTTTCCATAGTTTTTTTCCGTTTTTTTTTTTTTTTTTTTACATTGTGCTGACTCTTGTTCTTTAAATGACGTTATCCCGAGGAGGACACCTAAAGGCGAGCCGTAATGGCCTCATCTTTGGCAAGCTTCTCCGGTTTTTTTTCCATAGTTTTTTTCCGTTTTTTTTTACATTGTGCTGACTCTTGTTCTTTAAATGACGTTATCCCGAGGAGGACACCTAAAGGCGAGCCGTAATGGCCTCATCTTTCGCAAGCTTCTCCGGTTTTTTTTTCCACAATTTTTTCCCGTTTTTTTTTCGTTTTTTTTTTTTTTTCGTTGTGCTGACTCTCGTTCTTTAAATGACGTTATCCCGAGGAGGACACCTAAAGGCGAGCCGTAATGGCCTCATCTTTGGCAAGCTTCTCCGGTTTTTTTTCCATAGTTTTTTTCCGTTTTTTTTTCAGTTTTTTTTTCAGTTTTTTTCTTTTTTTGTTTTTTTGTTTTTTTTATACGTTGTGCTGACTTTTGTTCTTTAAATGACGTTATCCCGAGGAGGACACCTAAAGGCGAGTCGTAATGGCCTCATCTTTGGCAAGCTTCTCCGGTTTTTTTTCCATAGTTTTTTCCGTTTTTTTTTTTTTTTTTTTACATTGTGCTGACTCTTGTTCTTTAAATGACGTTATCCCGAGGAGGACACCTAAAGGCTTGCCGTAATGGCCTCATCTTTGGCAAGCTCCTCCGGTTTTTTTTCCACAGTTTTTTCCCGTTTTTTTTTGTTTTTGTTTTTTTTTTTTTTTTTTTTTTTTTTTTTTTTTTTACGTTGTGCTGACTCTCGTTCTTTAAATGACGTTATCCCGAGGAGGACACCTAAAGGCGAGCCGTAATGGCCTCATCTTTGGCAAGCTTCTCCGGTTTTTTTCCACAGTGTTTTTCCGTTTTATTTTTAATTTTTTTTTTATACGTTGTGCTCACTCTCGTTCTTTAAAAGACGCTATCCTGAGGAGGACACCTAAAGGCGACCGTAATGGCCTCATCTTCGGCAAGCTCCTTCGGTTTTTTTCCATAGTTTTTTTCCGTTTTTTTTTTTCATTTTTTTTTAACGTTGTGCTGACTCTCGTTCTTTAAACGACGCTATCCTGAGGAGGACACCTAAAGGCGAGCCGTAATGACCTCATCTTCGGCAAGCTCCTCCTTTTTTTTTCCACAGTTTTTTTTCCGGTTTTTATCCGAGTTTTTTTTTTTTTTTTATACGTTGTGCTGACTCTTGTTCTTTAAATGACGTTATCCCGAGGAGGAGACCTAAGGGCGAGCCGTAATGGCCTCATCTTTGGCAAGCTTCTCCGGTTTTTTTTCCATGGTTTTTTTCCGTTTTTTTTTCAATTTTTTTTTTTTACGTTGTGCTGACTCTTGTTATTTAAATGACGTTATCCCGAGGAGGACACCTAAAGGCGAGCCGTAATGGCCTCATCTTCGGCAAGCTCCTCCGGTTTTTTTCCACAGTTTTTTTCCGGCTTTTTTCCGTTTTTTTCAGTTTTTTATTTTTTTATTTTTTATTATTTTTTTTTTTACGTTATGCTGACTCTTGTTCTTTAAATGACGTTATCCCGAGGAGGACACCTAAAGGCGAGCCGTAATGGCCTCATCTTTGGCAAGCTTCTCCGATTTTTTTCCATAGTTTTTTTCCGTTTTTTTTTTTTTTTTTTTTTTTTACATTGTGCTGACTCTTGTTCTTTAAATGACGTTATCCCGAGGAGGACACCTAAAGGCGAGCCGTAATGGCCTCATCTTTGGCAAGCTTCTCCGGTTTTTTTTTCCACAATTTTTTCACGTTTTTTTTCGTTTTTTTTTTTTTTTTTACGTTGTGCTGACTCTCGTTCTTTAAATGACGTTATCCCGAGGAGGACACCTAAAGGGGAGTCGTAATGGCCGCATCTTTGGCAAGCTTCTCCGGTTTTTTTTCCATAGTTTTTTTCCGTTTTTTTTTTTTTTTTTTTTTTTACATTGTGCTGACTCTTGTTCTTTAAATGACGTTATCCCGAGGAGGACACCTAAAGGGGAGCCGTAATGGCCGCATCTTTGGCAAGCTTCTCCGGTTTTTTTTCCATAGTTTTTTTCCGTTTTTTTTTTTTTTTTTTTTTTTTACATTGTGCTGACTCTTGTTCTTTAAATGACGTTATCCCGAGGAGGACACCTAAAGGCGAGCCGTAATGGCCTCATCTTTGGCAAGCTTCTCCGGTTTTTTTTTCCACAATTTTTTCCCGTTTTTTTTCGTTTTTTTTTTTTTTTTACGTTGTGCTGACTCTCGTTCTTTAAATGACGTTATCCCGAGGAGGACACCTAAAGGCGAGCCGTAATGGCCTCATCTTTGGCAAGCTTCTCCGGTTTTTTTCCACGACGCTATGCTGAGGAGGACACCTAAAGGCGACCGTAATGGCCTCATCTTCGGCAACCTCCTCCAGTTTTTTTCCACAGTTTTTTTCCGTTTTTTTTTTCAGTTTTTTTTTTTTTTTTTAAACGTTGTGCTGACTCTCGTTCTTTAAACGACGCTATCCTGAGGAGGACACCTAAAGGCGAGCCGTAATGACCTCATCTTCGGCAAGATCCTCCGGTTTTTTTCCACAATTTTTTTTCCGGTTTTTATCCGAGTTTTTTTTTTTGTTTTTTTGTTTTTTTTGTTTTTTTGTTTTTTTTTTTTTTACGTTGTGCTGACTCTTGTTCTTTAAATGACGTTATCCCGAGGAGAACACCTAAAGGCGAGCCGTAATGGCCTCATCTTTGGCAAGCTTCTCCGGTTTTTTTCCATAGTTTTTTTCCGTTTTTTTTTCAATTTTTTTTTTTTACGTTGTCCTGACTCTTGTTCTTTAAATGACGTTATCCCGAGGAGGACACCTAAAGGCGAGCCGTAATGGCCTCATCTTCGGCAAGCTCCTCCGGTTTTTTTCCACAGTTTTTTTCCGGCTTTTTTCCGTTTTTTTTCAGTTTTTATTTTTTAATTTTTTTTAATTTTTTAATTTTTTAATTTTTTATTTTTTTTACGTTATGCTGACTCTTGTTCTTTAAATGACGTTATCCCGAGGAGGACACCTAAAGGCGAGCCGTAATGGCCTCATCTTTGGCAAGCTCCTCCGGTTTTTTTTCCACAGTTTTTTTTGCCGGTTTTTATCCGAGTTTTTTTTTTTTTTTTTTTTACGTTGTGCTGACTCTTGTTCTTTAAATGACGTTATCCCGAGGAGGACACCTAAAGGCGAGCCGTAATGGCCTCATCTTTAGAAAGCTTCTCCGGTTATTTTTCCATAGTTTTTTTCCGTTTTTTTTTTTTTTTTTACATTGTGCTGAATCTTGTTCTTTAAATGACGTTATCCCGAGGAGGACACCTAAAGGCGAGCCGTAATGGCCTCATCTTTGGCAAGCTTCTCCGGTTTTTTTTCCACAGTTTTTTCCCGTTTTTTTTCGTTTTTTTTTTTTTATGTTGTGCTGACTCTCGTTCTTTAAATGACGTTATCCCGAGGAGGACACCTAAAGGCGAGCCGTAATGGCCTCATCTTTGGCAAGCTTCTCCGGTTTTTTTCCACAGTTTTTTTCCGTTTTATTTTTAATTTTTTTTTTTTACGTTGTGCTCACTCTCGTTCTTTAAACGACGCTATCCTGAGGAGGACACCTAAAGGCGACTGTAATGGCCTCATCTTCGGCAAGCTCCTCCGGTTTTTTTTCCAAAGTTTTTTTCCGTTTTTTTTTTCAGTTTTTTTTTTTTTTTTTAACGTTTTGCTGACTCTCGTTCTATAAACGACGCTATCCTGAGGAGGACACCTAAAGGCGAGCCGTAATGACCTCATCTTCGGCAAGCTCCTCCGGTTTTTTTCCACAGTTTTTTTTTCCGGTTTTTATCCGAGTTTTTTTTTTTTTTTTTTTAACGTTGTGCTGACTCTTGTTCTTTAAATGACGTTATCCCGAGGAGGACAGGCGAGCCGTAATGGCTGATGACATGTCATCTTAGCCTAGTTTCACTAGCATTTTTCTTTTATTTTAGTAGGTTTTATGCACTTTCTTGCACTCTAAGTAAGTGATTTGGAATGAAAATGCATGACTTCTTTGAATCAAACAACCACCATGTAATTGATGCTAAATCATGAGGTTGAAGCCAAATTTAATTGAATTTTAGTGATTTATAAACCTTGTGAATTTGGTGATACTTTGATTGGTTGTTTTGATTACTTGAAGGTGAAGAAAGAAGAAAAGAAGAAAAGCGTGGCATAAGAAATGTGCCCAAGGAAGCAAGAAGTGTGCCCAAAGGAAAGAAAACGTGCCCAAGGAAGCAAGAAGCAAACAAAAGAAAGAAAAAGCATGATCACATTGAGGAAGAATGGGAAGCTAAGTTGAAATTTCTAACTGAGCTTCATAAGGAATGGAAGGAGAAGGAAGCTACAAAGCTAAGTTAAAATAGTTAACTTAGCACTAAAGAAAGCAAGGAAATGGTGAAAAGCTAAGTTAACTAAGTTAACTTTATCGGGGACCTCTTCAAATTAATTCAAGATGAAATTCCATGAGTGAAGCCACCAAGATTCGAACCAAGGACCAAGGAGAAGGCAAGGAACGTTCCTCACAAAAGAATTCAAGAAGAAATAGCCAAAATGCATCCTCCATGGTTCGAACTTGGAACCACACGCTACTCCTTGCAAGGGAATTTGAGAATAAATAGCTAGAATGCTTCCTCCAGGACTTGAACTTGGGTATTCTTTGAAACATAAGGAAGGAGTGCCACCAAGCTTGCAAGGAAATACAAGGAAAATAGCTTTATTGCTTCCTCCAAGTTTCGAACTTGGGTATTCTTGGAAACATAAGGAGGAGTGCCCACTCATCCAAGGAAATTAGCTCAAAAGGGTGTCCTCCACTTCCTCCACCAAGTGTTGAACCTGGGACCTTGAGGCCAAAAGCAAAGGCGCTACAAGGGAAGCTAAGTTGGAAATTCCAACTGAGCATTGCTTCTCCCATCCTTCCCCACACTTTGGCGCACAAGTTTGCACACCAAGGGGGCTGTCATGCGCATCATGACACGGACAGCACCAAATTGGCGCAACAAAGCTCAACACAAGGAAAGCTCAGTTGGTTTTTCCAACTGAGCATTGAACTTTCACACTTTGGCGCACCAAGGCTGGGACGCACACGCACCTTGACACGGCCAGATGCCATGAAGCGCACCAAGGAAGCCTTGCACACCACACTTGACACAGATGGAGCATGCTTGAAAGCTAAGTTGGATTTTCCAACTGAGCTTTCCCCTGGAGGTGCAAATTGGGCTAGGAATTGGATTAAAAATCCAATTTAATTCATTTCTTCACCAAATCAAAAGCCCACCCAAATTCCAAAATCCAAGAATAGAAAGTGTATAAATAGGAGTTAGTTTGATGTAATTAAGAGAGCTACTTTTTACTTTAAATTTTCCTTTTAATTGTCATTGTCATTTTCATTTTTGAGTTTTTACTTTGAATTCTCTGAGAACTTGGAAGGGGAATTGCTCTCTCTTCTTCTTGGTTCTTGCTTGAGCACTCTTTTATTTTCTTGCTTTGGATCTTGGGTGAAGAATTGAAGAACTTCTGTTTCAATCTCACCTTGAGATCTCTTGTTTACTTCTTCTGCATAATTGAATTTCATTTGCTATTTACTGCGTCTTCTTCTACACTTCTGCAATTTACTTTTCTTTACTTCTTTTGCAATTGTTCTTGTTGGATCAAGGAAGGATTTGAGATCTAGACTTGTTATCTAGTCTCTTCCACCCTGAGATCTTCAACCTCTTTTACATTGCTGCAATTTAAGCACTGCCTTTCTGTCTTTACAATTTTCAAAGCATTTTTACGTTTCTGTTTGAGATCCATTCTAATTCAATTCATCTTCTGCTTTGCTGTTTAATGCAATTTACTTTTGCTTGTTTAAATTCTGCAATCCCAATTCCCAATTCCTTTTATCATTTAAGCAATTTACATTTCTTGCACTTTAAGCTTCAGTTATTTACATTTCTTGCAATCTAAGTTTCTGCAATTTATATTACTTGCACTTTAAGATTCAGCACATTTACTTTCCTGTTCTTTAATTTACTGCAATTTCCCCTTCCCCTTTACATTTCAAGCAATTTAGTTTCTGCAAATCACACATCACTCAACCAAATCTTGATTCGCTTGACTAAATCAACCACTAAACAAAAATTGCTCAATCCTTCAATCCCTGTGGGATCGACCTCACTCATGTGAGTTATTATTACTTGATGCGACCCGGTACACTTGCCGGTGAGATTTGTGTTGGATCGTTTTCCACACTATCAAGTTTTTGGCGCCGTTGCCGGGGATTGATTAGATTGACAATGATTAAGTGAAGTGGAGATCTAGATCTAGCATTCTTATTTTTCTGTTTTTGACTAACACACTAACTGTTTGAATTTTTGCTTAAGCCAATTAACATTTCACTT
The DNA here is from genome assembly GCF_059453495.1 of Arachis ipaensis. Classification (NCBI taxonomy): domain Eukaryota; kingdom Viridiplantae; phylum Streptophyta; class Magnoliopsida; order Fabales; family Fabaceae; genus Arachis; species Arachis ipaensis. The sequence goes on along the minus strand of NC_142437.1, from coordinate 57,166,151 downwards.
CAGCCATGGATTGAAGTGTTGTTGCTTTCTGGTGTTATGATTTTTTTGCTTTGGTTGTATGTCAGGTACAAGGAGAATCACACCCACTTTTTTTTTTTTTTTTTTAAACGTTGTGCTGACTCTTGTTCTTTAAATGACGTTATCCCGAGGAGGACACCTAAAGGCGAGCCGTAATGGCCTCATCTTTAGAAAGCTTCTCCGGTTTTTTTTTCATAGTTTTTTTCCGTTTTTTTTTTTTTACATTGTGCTGACTCTTGTTCTTTAAATGACGTTATCCCGAGGAGGACACCTAAAGGCGAGCCGTAATGGCCTCATCTTTGGCAAGCTTCTCCGGTTTTTTTTTCCACAGTTTTTTCCCGTTTTTTTTCGTTTTTTTTTTTTTTACGTTGTGCTGACTCTCGTTCTTTAAATGACGTTATCCCGAGGAGGACACCTAAAGGCGAGCCGTAATGGCCTCATCTTTGGCAAGCTTCTCCGGTTTTTTTCCACAGTTTTTTTCCGTTTTATTTTAAATTTTTTTTTTTTACGTTGTGCTCACTCTCGTTCTTTAAACGACGCTATCGTGAGGAGGACACCTAAAGGCGACCGTAATGGCCTCATCTTCGGCAAGCTCCTCCGGTTTTTTTTCCAAAGTTTTTTTCCGTTTTTTTTTTTCAGTTTTTTTTTTTTTTAACGTTGTGCTGACTCTCGTTCTATAAACGACGCTATCCTGAGGAGGACACCTATAGGCGAGCCGTAATGACCTCATCTTCGGCAAGCTCCTCCGGTTTTTTTTCACAGTTTTTTTTTCCGGTTTTTATCCGAGTTTTTTTTTTTTTTTTTTAACGTTGTGCTGACTCTTGTTCTTTAAATGACGTTATCCCGAGGAGGACAGGCGAGCCGTAATGGCCTCATCTTCGGCAAGCTCCTCCGGTTTTTTTCCACAATTTTTTCCGTTTTTTTTTTTTGTGCTCACTCTCGTTCTTTAAACGACGCTAGCCTGAGGAGGACACCTAAAGGCGAGCCGTCATGGCCTCATCTTCGGCAAGCTCCTCCGGTTTTTTTCCATAGTTTTTTTCCGTTTTTTTTTTTTTTTTTTTTACATTGTGCTGACTCTTGTTCTTTAAATGACGTTATCCCGAGGAGGACACCTAAAGGCGAGCCGTAATGGCCTCATCTTTGGCAAGCTCCTCCGGTTTTTTTTCACAGTTTTTTTTGCCGGTTTTTATCCGAGTTTTTTTTTTTTTTTTTTTTTTTTTTTTTTTTTTTATATACGTTGTGCTGACTCTTGTTCTTTAAATGACGTTATCCCGAGGAGGACACCTAAAGGCGAGCCGTAATGGCCTCATCTTTGGCAAGCTCCTCCGGTTTTTTTCCACAGTTTTTTTTGCCGGTTTTTATCCGAGTTTTTTTTTTTTTTTTTTTTTTTATACGTTGTGCTGACTCTTGTTCTTTAAATGACGTTATCCCGAGGAGGACACCTAAAGGCGAGCCGTAATGGCCTCATCTTTGGCAAGCTTCTCCGGTTTTTTTTTCCATAGTTTTTTTCCGTTTTTTTTTTTCAGTTTTTTTTTTTTTTTTTTTTTTTTTTTTTACGTTGTGCTAACTCTTGTTCTTTAAATGACGTTATCCCGAGGAGGACACCTAAAGGCGAGCCGTAATGGCCTCATCTTTGGCAAGCTTCTCCGGTTTTTTTTCCATAGTTTTTTTCCATTTTTTTTTCAGTTTTTTTTTTCACGTTGTGCTGACTCTTGTTCTTTAAATGACGTTATCCCGAGCAGGAAACCGAAAGGCGAGCCGTAATGGCCTCATCTTTGGCAAGCTCCTCCGGTTTTTTTCCGGTATTTATCAGAGTTTTTTTTTTTTTTTTTTTTTTACGTTGTGCTGACTCTTGTTCTTTAAATGACGTTATCCCGAGGAGGACACCTAAAGGCGAGCCGTAATGGCCTCATCTTTGGCAAGTTTCTCCGGTTTTTTTTCCATAGTTTTTTTTCATTTTTTTTTCAATTTTTTTTTTTTTTTTACGTTGTGCTGACTCTTGTTCTTTAAATGACGTTATCCCGAGGAGGACACCTAAAGGCGAGCCGTAATGGCCTCATCTTTGGCAAGTTTCTCCGGTTTTTTTTCCATAGTTTTTTTCCATTTTTTTTTCAATTTTTTTTTTTTTATGTTGTGCTGACTCTTGTTCTTTAAATGACGTTATCCCGAGTAGGACACCTAAAGGCAAGCCGTAATGGCCTCATCTTTGGCAAGCTCCTCCGGTTTTTTTCCACAGTTTTTATCCGAGTTTTTTTTGTTTGTTTGTTTTTTTTTTTTTTTTTTACGTTGTGCTGACTCTTGTTCTTTAAATGACGTTATCCCGAGGAGGACACCTAAAGGCGAGTCGTAATGGCCTCATCTTTGGCAAGCTTCTCCGGTTTTTTTTCCATAGTTTTTTTCCGTTTTTTTTTCAGTTTTTTTTTTTTTTCCATTGTGCTGACTCTTGTTCTTTAAATGACGTTATCCCGAGGAGGACACCTAAAGGCGAGCCGTAATGGCCTCATCTTTGGCAAGCTTCTCCAGTTTTTTTTTCCATAGTTTATTCCCGTTTTTTTCCGTTTTTTTTTTTTTTTTTTTTTTTTTTTTTACGTTGTGCAGACTCTTGTTCTTTAAATGACGTTATCCCGAGGAGGACACCTAAAGGCGAGCCGTAATGGCCTCATCTTTGGCAAGCTTCTCTGGTTTTTTTTCATAGTTTTTTTCCGTTTTTTTTTCAGTTTTTTTTTACTGTTTTTTTTTTTTTTTTTTTTATATACGTTGTGCTGACTCTTGTTCTTTAAATGACGTTATCCCGAGGAGGACACCTAAAGGCGAGTCGTAATGGCCTCATCTTTGGCAAGCTTCTCCGGTTTTTTTTCCATAATTTTTTTCCATTTTTTTTCAGTTTCTTTTTTTTTTTTTTTTTTTTACATTGTGCTGACTCTTGTTCTTTAAATGACGTTATCCCGAGGAGGACACCTAAAGGCGAGCCGTAATGGCCTCATCTTTGGCAAGCTTCTCCGTTTTTTTTTCCATAGTTTTTTTCCGTATTTTTTTTCAATTTTTTTTTTTTTACGTTGTGCTGACTCTTGTTCTTTAAATGACGTTATCCCGAGGAGGACACCTAAAGGCGACCGTAATGGCCTCATCTTCGGCAAGCTCCTCCGGTTTTTTTCCACAGTTTTTTTCCGGCTTTTTTCCGTTTTTTTTCAGTTTTTATTTTTTTATTTTTTTTATTTTTTAATTTTTTATTTTTTTTACGTTATGCTGACTCTTGTTCTTTAAATGACGTTATCCCGAGGAGGACACCTAAAGGCGAGCCGTAATGGCCTCATCTTTGGCAAGCTCCTCCGGTTTTTTTTCCACAGTTTTTTTTGCCGGTTTTTATCCGAGTTTTTTTTTTTTTTTTATTTAACGTTGTGCTGACTCTTGTTCTTTAAATGACGTTATCCCGAGGAGGACACCTAAAGGCGAGCCGTAATGGCCTCATCTTTAGAAAGCTTCTCCGGTTTTTTTTTCCATAGTTTGTTTCCGTTTTTTTTTTTTTTTTTTTTTTTTTTTTTTTTACATTGTGCTGACTCTTGTTCTTTAAATGACGTTATCCCGAGGAGGACACCTAAAGGCGAGCCGTAATGGCCTCATCTTTGGCAAGCT
>NC_142437.1:57132500-57152500 GCF_059453495.1 Arachis ipaensis | reverse complement strand
CCCGAGGAGGACACCTAAAGGCGAGTCGTAATGGCCTCATCTTTGGCAAGCTTCTCCGGTTTTTTTTCCATAGTTTTTTTCCATTTTTTTTCAGTTTCTTTTTTTTTTTCTTTTTTTACATTGTGCTGACTCTTGTTCTTTAAATGACGTTATCCCGAGGAGGACACCTAAAGGCAAGCCGTAATGGCCTCATCTTTGGCAAGCTTCTCCGGTTTTTTTCCACAGTTTTTTTCTGTTTTTTTTTTCAGGTTTTTTTTTTTTTTACGTTGTGCTGGCTCTCGTTCTTTAAACGACGCTATCCTGAGGAGGACACCTAAAGGCGAGCCGTAATGACCTCATCTTCGGCAAGCTCCTCCGGTTTTTTTCCACAGTTTTTTTTCCGGTTTTTTTTTTTTTTTTTTTTTTTTTTTTTTTTTTTATTACGTTGTGCTGACTCTTGTTCTTTAAATGACGTTATCCCGAGGAGGACACCTAAAGGCGAGCCGTAATGGCCTCATCTTTGGCAAGCTTCTCCGTTTTTTTTTCCATAGTTTTTTTCCGTATTTTTTTTCAATTTTTTTTTTTTACGTTGTGCTGACTCTTGTTCTTTAAATGACGTTATCCCAAGGAGGACACCTAAAGGCGACCGTAATGGCCTCATCTTCGGCAAGCTCCTCCGGTTTTTTTCCACAGTTTTTTTCCGTTTTTTTTTCAGGTTTTTTTTTTTTTTTTTACGTTGTGCTGGCTCTCGTTCTTTAAACGACGCTATCCTGAGGAGGATACCTAAAGGCGAGCCGTAATGACCTCATCTTCGGCAAGCTCCTCCGGTTTTTTTCCACAGTTTTTTTTCCGGTTTTTTTTTTTTTTTTATACGTTGTGCTGACTCTTGTTCTTTAAATGACGTTATCCCGAGGAGTACACCTAAAGGCGAGCCGTAATGGCCTCATCTTTGGCAAGCTTCTCCGTTTTTTTTTCCATAGTTTTTTTCCGTATTTATTTTCAATTTTTTTTTTTTACGTTGTGCTGACTCTTGTTCTTTAATTGACGTTATCCCGAGGAGGACACCTAAAGGCGAGCCGTAATGGCCTCATCTTCGGCAAGCTCCTCCGGTTTTTTTCCACAGTTTTTTTCCGGCCTTTTTCCGTTTTTTTTTTTTTTTTTTTTTTACGTTGTGATGACTCTTGTTCTTTAAATGACGTTATCCCGAGGAGGACACCTAAAGGCGAGCCGTAATGGCCTCATCTTTGGCAAGCTCCTTCGGTTTTTTTTCCACAGTTTTTTTTGCCGGTTTTTATCCGAGTTTTTTTTTTTTTTACGTTGTGCTGACTCTTGTTCTTTAAATGACGTTATCCCGAGGAGGACACCTAAAGGCGAGCCGTAATGGCCTCATCTTTGGCAAGCTTCTCTAGTTTTTTTTCCATAGTTTTTTTCCGTTTTTTTTTCAGTTCTTTTTTTCTTTTTCTTTTTTTTTTTTTATATACGTTGTGCTGACTCTTGTTCTTTAAAAGACGTTATCCCGAGGAGGACACCTAAAGGCGAGTCGTAATGGCCTCATCTTTGGCAGGCTTCTCCGGTTTTTTTTCCATAGTTTTTTTTCGTTTTTTTTTTCAGTTTCTTTTTTTTTTCTTTTTCTACATTGTGCTGACTCTTGTTCTTTAAATGACGTTATCCCGATGAGGACACCTAAAGGCGAGACGTAATGGCCTCATCTTTGGCAAGCTTCTCCGGTTTTTTTCCACAGTTTTTTTCCCTTTTTTTCCGTTTTTTTTTTTTACGTTGTGCAGACTCTTGTTCTTTAAATGACGTTATCCCGAGGAGGACACCTAAAGGCGAGCCGTAATGGCCTCATCTTTGGCAAGCTTCTCCGGTTTTTTTTCCATAGTTTTTTTCCGTTTTTTTTCAGTTCTTTTTTTCTGTTTTTTTTTTTTTATATATATACGTTGTGCTGACTCTTGTTCTTTAAAAGACGTTATCCCGAGGAGGACACCTAAAGGCGAGTCGTAATGGCCTCATCTTTGGCAGGCTTCTCCGGTTTTTTTTCCATAGTTTTTTTTCGTTTTTTTTTTCAGTTTCTTTTTTTTTTTCTTTTTTTACATTGTGCTGACTCTTGTTCTTTAAATGACGTTATCCCGAGGAGGACACCTAAAGGCGAGCCGTAATGGCCTCATCTTTGGCAAGCTTCTCCGGTTTTTTTTCCACAGTTTTTTCCCGTTTTTTTTCGTTTTTTTTTTTTTTTTACGTTGTGCTGACTCTCGTTCTTTAAATGACGTTATCCCGAGGAGGACACCTAAAGGCGAGCCGTAATGGCCTCATCTTTGGCAAGCTCCTTCGGTTTTTTTTCCACAGTTTTTTTTGCCGGTTTTTATCCGAGTTTTTTTTTTTTTACGTTGTGCTGACTCTTGTTCTTTAAATGACGTTATCCCGAGGAGGACACCTAAAGGCGAGCCGTAATGGCCTCATCTTTGGCAAGCTTCTCTAGTTTTTTTTCCATAGTTTTTTTCCGTTTTTTTTTCAGTTCTTTTTTTCTTTTTCTTTTTTTTTTTTATATACGTTGTGCTGACTCTTGTTCTTTAAAAGACGTTATCCCGAGGAGGACACCTAAAGGCGAGTCGTAATGGCCTCATCTTTGGCAGGCTTCTCCGGTTTTTTTTCCATAGTTTTTTTTCGTTTTTTTTTTCAGTTTCTTTTTTTTTTCTTTTTCTACATTGTGCTGACTCTTGTTCTTTAAATGACGTTATCCCGATGAGGACACCTAAAGGCGAGACGTAATGGCCTCATCTTTGGCAAGCTTCTCCGGTTTTTTTCCACAGTTTTTTTCCCTTTTTTTCCGTTTTTTTTTTTTACGTTGTGCAGACTCTTGTTCTTTAAATGACGTTATCCCGAGGAGGACACCTAAAGGCGAGCCGTAATGGCCTCATCTTTGGCAAGCTTCTCCGGTTTTTTTTCCATAGTTTTTTTCCGTTTTTTTTCAGTTCTTTTTTTCTGTTTTTTTTTTTTTATATATATACGTTGTGCTGACTCTTGTTCTTTAAAAGACGTTATCCCGAGGAGGACACCTAAAGGCGAGTCGTAATGGCCTCATCTTTGGCAGGCTTCTCCGGTTTTTTTTCCATAGTTTTTTTTCGTTTTTTTTTTCAGTTTCTTTTTTTTTTTCTTTTTTTACATTGTGCTGACTCTTGTTCTTTAACTGACGTTATCCCGAGGAGGACACCTAAAGGCGAGCCGTAATGGCCTCATCTTTGGCAAGCTTCTCCGGTTTTTTTTCCACAGTTTTTTCCCGTTTTTTTTCGTTTTTTTTTTTTTTTTACGTTGTGCTGACTCTCGTTCTTTAAATGACGTTATCCCGAGGAGGACACCTAAAGGCGAGCCGTAATGGCCTCATCTTTGGCAAGCATCTCCGGTTTTTTTTCCACAGTTTTTTTCCGTTTTATTTTTAAATTTTATTTTATTTTTTTTTTTACATTGTGCTAACTCTTGTTCTTTAAATGACGTTATCCCGAGGAGGACACCTAAAGGCGACCGTAATGGCCTCATCTTCGGCAAGCTCCTCCGGTTTTTTTCCACAGTTTTTTTATGTTTTTTTTTTCAGGTTTTTTTTTTTTTTTACGTTGTGCTGGCTCTCGTTCTTTAAACGACGCTATCCTGACGAGGACACCTAAAGGCGAGCCGTAATGACCTCATCTTCGGCAAGCTCCTCCGGTTCTTTTTTTTTTTTTTTTTTTTTTTTACGTTGTGCTGACTCTTGTTCTTTAAATGACGTTATCCCGAGGAGGACACCTAAAGGCGAGCCGTAATGGCCTCATCTTTGGCAAGCTTCTCTAGTTTTTTTTCCATAGTTTTTTTCCGTTTTTTTTTCAGTTCTTTGTTTCTTTTTCTTTTTTTTTTTTTTATATACGTTGTGCTGACTCTTGTTCTTTAAAAGACGTTATCCCGAGGAGGACACCTAAAGGCGAGTCGTAATGGCCTCATCTTTGGCAGGCTTCTCCGGTTTTTTTTCCATAGTTTTTTTTCGTTTTTTTTTTCAGTTTCTTTTTTTTTTCTTTTTCTACATTGTGCTGACTCTTGTTCTTTAAATGACGTTATCCCGATGAGGACACCTAAAGGCGAGACGTAATGGCCTCATCTTTGGCAAGCTTCTCCGGTTTTTTTCCACAGTTTTTTTCCCTTTTTTTCCGTTTTTTTTTTTTTACGTTGTGCAGACTCTTGTTCTTTAAATGACGTTATCCCGAGGAGGACACCTAAAGGCGAGCCGTAATGGCCTCATCTTTGGCAAGTTTCTCCGGTTTTTTTTCCATAGTTTTTTTCCGTTTTTTTTCAGTTCTTTTTTTCTGTTTTTTTTTTTTTATATATATACGTTGTGCTGACTCTTGTTCTTTAAAAGACGTTATCCCGAGGAGGACACCTAAAGGCGAGTCGTAATGGCCTCATCTTTGGCAGGCTTCTCCGGTTTTTTTTCCATAGTTTTTTTTCGTTTTTTTTTTCAGTTTCTTTTTTTTTTCTTTTTTTACATTGTGCTGACTCTTGTTCTTTAAATGACGTTATCCCGAGGAGGACACCTAAAGGCGAGCCGTAATGGCCTCATCTTTGGCAAGCTTCTCCGGTTTTTTTTCCACAGTTTTTTCCCGTTTTTTTTCGTTTTTTTTTTTTTTTTTTACGTTGTGCTGACTCTCGTTCTTTAAATGACGTTATCCCGAGGAGGACACCTAAAGGCGAGCCGTAATGGCCTCATCTTTGGCAAGCATCTCCGGTTTTTTTTCCACAGTTTTTTTCCGTTTTATTTTTAAATTTTATTTTATTTTTTTTTTACATTGTGCTAACTCTTGTTCTTTAAATGACGTTATCCCGAGGAGGACACCTAAAGGCGACCGTAATGGCCTCATCTTCGGCAAGCTCCTCCGGTTTTTTTCCACAGTTTTTTTATGTTTTTTTTTTCAGGTTTTTTTTTTTTTACGTTGTGCTGGCTCTCGTTCTTTAAACGACGCTATCCTGACGAGGACACCTAAAGGCGAGCCGTAATGACCTCATCTTCGGCAAGCTCCTCCGGTTCTTTTTTTTTTTTTTTTTTTTTTACGTTGTGCTGACTCTTGTTCTTTAAATGACGTTATCCCGAGGAGGACACCTAAAGGCGAGCCGTAATGGCCTCATCTTTGGCATGCTTCTCCGTTTTTTTTTCCATAGTTTTTTTCCGTATTTTTTTTCAATTTTTTTTTTACGCTGTGCTGACTCTTGTTCTTTAAATGACGTTATCCCGAGGAGGACACCTAAAGGCGAGCCATAATGGCCTCATCTTCGGCAAGCTCCCCCGGTTTTTTTCCACTGTTTTTTTCGGCTTTTTTTTTTTTTTTTTTACGTTGTGCTGACTCTTGTTCTTTAAATGACGTTATCCCGAGGAGGACACCTAAAGGCGAGCCGTAATGGCCTCATCTTTGGCAAGCTCCTCCGATTTTTTTTCCACAGTTTTTTTTGCCGGTTTTTATCCGAGTTTTTTTTTTTTTTTTTTTTACGTTGTGCTGACTCTTGTTCTTTAAATGACGTTATCCCGAGGAGGACACCTAAAGGCGAGCCGTAATGGCCTCATCTTTGGCAAGCTTCTCCGGTTTCTTTTCCATAGTTTTTTTCCGTTTTTTTTTTTTTTTTTTTTTTACATTGTGCTGACTCTTGTTCTTTAAATGACGTTATCCCGAGGAGGACACCAAAAGGCGAGCCGTAATGGCCTCATCTTTGGCAAGCTTCTCCGGTTTTTTTTTCCACAGTTTTTCCCGTTTTTTTTCGTTTTTTTTTTTTTTTTTTTACGTTGTGCTGACTCTCGTTCTTTAAATGACGTTATCCCGAGGAGGACACCTAAAGGCGAGCCGTAATGGCCTCATCTTTGGCAAGCTTCTCCAGTTTTTTTCCACAGTTTTTTTCCGTTTTATTTTTAAATTTTTTTTTTTTAACGTTGTGCTCACTCTCGTTCTTTAAACGACGCTATCCTGAGGAGGACACCTAAAGGCGACCGTAATGGCCTCATCTTCGGCAAGCTCCTCCGGTTTTTTTCCACAGTTTTTTTCCGTTTTTTTTTTCAGTTTTTTTTTTTTTAACGTTGTGCTGACTCTCGTTCTTTAAACGACGCTATCCTGAGGAGGACACCTAAAGGCGAGCCGTAATGACCTCATCTTCGGCAAGCTCCTCCGGTTTTTTTCCACAGTTTTTTTTCCGGTTTTTATCCGAGTTTTTTTTTTTTTTTTTTTTTTTTTTTTTTTTTTTTTTTTTTTTTTTTTTTTTTTTTTTTTTTTTTTTTTTACGTTGTGCTGACTCTTGTTCTTTAAATGACGTTATCCCGAGGAGGACACCTAAAGGCGAGCCGTAATGGCCTCATCTTTGGCAAGCTTCTCCGGTTTTTTTTCCATAGTTTTTTTCCGTTTTTTTTTTCAGTTTTTTTTTTTTTTTTTTTTTTTTATACGTTGTGCTGACTCTTGTTCTTTAAATGACGTTATCCCAGGGAGGACACCTAAAGGCGAGCCGTAATGGCCTCATCTTTGGCATGCTTCTCCGTTTTTTTTTCCATAGTTTTTTTCCGTATTTTTTTTCAATTTTTTTTTTTTACGTTGTGCTGACTCTTGTTCTTTAAATGACGTTATCCCGAGGAGGACACCTAAAGGCGAGCCATAATGGCCTCATCTTCGGCAAGCTCCCCCGGTTTTTTTCCACCGTTTTTTTCCGGCTTTTTTTTTTTTTTTTTTTTTTACGTTGTGCTGACTCTTGTTCTTTAAATGACGTTATCCCGAGGAGGACACCTAAAGGCGAGCCGTAATGGCCTCATCTTTGGCAAGCTCCTCCGGTTTTTTTTCCACAGTTTTTTTTGCCGGTTTTTATCCGAGTTTTTTTTTTTTTTTTTTTTTTTTTTTTTTTTTTTTACGTTGTGCTGACTCTTGTTCTTTAAATGACGTTATCCCGAGGAGGACACCTAAAGGCGAGCCGTAATGGCCTCATCTTTGGCAAGCTTCTCCGGTTTTTTTTCCATAGTTTTTTTCCATTTTTTTTTTTTTTTACATTGTGCTGACTCTTGTTCTTTAAATGACGTTATCCCGAGGAGGACACCTAAAGGCGAGCCGTAATGGCCTCTTCTTTGGCAAGCTTCTCCGGTTTTTTTTTCCATAGTTTTTTTTTCAATTTTTTTTTTACGTTGTGCTGACTCTTGTTCTTTAAATGACGTTATCCCGAGGAGGACACCTAAAGGTGAGCCGTAATGGCCTCATCTTCGGCAAGATCCTCCGGTTTTTTTCCACAGTTTTTTTTTCCGGTTTTTATCCGAGTTGTTTTTTTTTTTTTTTTTTTTTTTTTTTTTTTTTTACGTTGTGCTGACTCTTGTTCTTTAAATGACGTTATCCCGAGGAGGACACCTAAAGGCGAGCCGTAATGGCCTCATCTTTGGCAAGCTTCTCCGATTTTTTTTCCATAGTTTTTTTCTGTTTTTTTTTCAATTTTTTTTTTTACGTTGTGCTGACTCTTGTTCTTTAAATGACGTTATCCCGAGGAGGACACCTAAAGGCGAGCCGTAATGGCCTCATCTTCGGCAAGCTCCTCCTGTTTTTTTCCACAGTTTTTTTTGCCGGTTTTTATCCGAGTTTTTTTTTTTTTTTTTTTTTGCGTTGTGCTGAGTCTTGTTCTTTAAATGACGTTACCCCGAGGAGGACACCTAAAGGCGAGCCGGAATGGCCTCATCTTTGGAAAGCTTCTCCGATTTTTTTTCCATAGTTTTTTTCCGTTTTTTTTTCAATTTTTTTTTTTTTTACGTTGTGCTGACTCTTGTTCTTTAAATGACGTTATCCCGACGAGGACACCTAAAGGCGAGCCGTAATGGCCTCATCTTCGGCAAGCTCCTCCGGTTTTTTTCCACAGTTTTTTTTCCGGTTTTTATCCGAGTTTTTTTTTTTTTTTTTTTTTTTTTTTTTTTTTTTTTTTTACGTTGTGCTGACTCTTGTTCTTTAAATGACGTTATCTCGAGGAGGACACCGAAAGGCGAGCCGTAATGGCCTCATCTTTGGCAAGCTTCTCCGGTTTTTTTTCCATAGTTTTTTTCCGTTTTTTTTTCAATTTTTTTTTTTACGTTGTGCTGACTCTTGTTCTTTAAATGACGTTATCCCGAGGAGGACACCTAAAGGCGAGCCGTAATGGCCTCATCTTCGGCAAGCTCCTCCGGTTTTTTTCCATAGTTTTTTTCCGTTTTTTTTTTCAGTTTTTTTTTTTTTTAACGTTGTGCTGACTCTCGTTCTTTAAACGACGCTATCCTGAGGAGGACACCTAAAGGCGAGCCGTAATGACCTCATCTTCGGCAAGCTCCTCCGGTTTTTTTCCACAGTTTTTTTTTCCGGTTTTTATCCGAGTTTTTTTTTTTTTTTTTTTTTTTTTTTTTTTTTTTTTTTTTTTACGTTGTGCTGACTCTTGTTCTTTAAATGACGTTATCCCGAGGAGGACACCTAAAGGCGAGCCGTAATGGCCTCATCTTTGGCAAGCTTCTCCGGTTTTTTTTCCATAGTTTTTTTCCGTTTTTTTTTCAGTTTTTTTTTTTTTTTTTTTATACGTTGTGCTGACTCTTGTTCTTTAAATGACGTTATCCCAGGGAGGACACCTAAAGGCGAGCCGTAATGGCCTCATCTTTGGCATGCTTCTCCGTTTTTTTTTCCATAGTTTTTTTCCGTATTTTTTTTCAATTTTTTTTTTTTACGTTGTGCTGACTCTTGTTCTTTAAATGACGTTATCCCGAGGAGGACACCTAAAGGCGAGCCATAATGGCCTCATCTTCGGCAAGCTCCCCCGGTTTTTTTCCACCGTTTTTTTCCGGCTTTTTTTTTTTTTTTTTTTTTACGTTGTGCTGACTCTTGTTCTTTAAATGACGTTATCCCGAGGAGGACACCTAAAGGCGAGCCGTAATGGCCTCATCTTTGGCAAGCTCCTCCGGTTTTTTTTCCACAGTTTTTTTTGCCGGTTTTTATCCGAGTTTTTTTTTTTTTTTTTTTTTTTTTTTTTTTTTTTTTTTTTTTACGTTGTGCTGACTCTTGTTCTTTAAATGACGTTATCCCGAGGAGGACACCTAAAGGCGAGCCGTAATGGCCTCATCTTTGGCAAGCTTCTCCGGTTTTTTTTCCATAGTTTTTTTCCATTTTTTTTTTTTTTTACATTGTGCTGACTCTTGTTCTTTAAATGACGTTATCCCGAGGAGGACACCTAAAGGCGAGCCGTAATGGCCTCTTCTTTGGCAAGCTTCTCCGGTTTTTTTTTCCATAGTTTTTTTTTCAATTTTTTTTTTACGTTGTGCTGACTCTTGTTCTTTAAATGACGTTATCCCGAGGAGGACACCTAAAGGTGAGCCGTAATGGCCTCATCTTCGGCAAGATCCTCCGGTTTTTTTCCACAGTTTTTTTTTCCGGTTTTTATCCGAGTTGTTTTTTTTTTTTTTTTTTTTTTTTTTTTTTTTTTTTTTTTTTTTTTTTTTTACGTTGTGCTGACTCTTGTTCTTTAAATGACGTTATCCCGAGGAGGACACCTAAAGGCGAGCCGTAATGGCCTCATCTTTGGCAAGCTTCTCCGATTTTTTTTCCATAGTTTTTTTCTGTTTTTTTTTTCAATTTTTTTTTTTACGTTGTGCTGACTCTTGTTCTTTAAATGACGTTATCCCGAGGAGGACACCTAAAGGCGAGCCGTAATGGCCTCATCTTCGGCAAGCTCCTCCTGTTTTTTTCCACAGTTTTTTTTGCCGGTTTTTATCCGAGTTTTTTTTTTTTTTTTTTTTTTTGCGTTGTGCTGAGTCTTGTTCTTTAAATGACGTTACCCCGAGGAGGACACCTAAAGGCGAGCCGGAATGGCCTCATCTTTGGAAAGCTTCTCCGATTTTTTTTCCATAGTTTTTTTCCGTTTTTTTTTCAATTTTTTTTTTTTTACGTTGTGCTGACTCTTGTTCTTTAAATGACGTTATCCCGACGAGGACACCTAAAGGCGAGCCGTAATGGCCTCATCTTCGGCAAGCTCCTCCGGTTTTTTTCCACAGTTTTTTTTCCGGTTTTTATCCGAGTTTTTTTTTTTTTTTTTTTTTTTTTTTTTTTTTTTTTTTTTAACGTTGTGCTGACTCTTGTTCTTTAAATGACGTTATCTCGAGGAGGACACCTAAAGGCGAGCCGTAATGGCCTCATCTTCGGCAAGCTCCTCCGGTTTTTTTCCATAGTTTTTTTCCGTTTTTTTTTTCAGTTTTTTTTTTTTTAACGTTGTGCTGACTCTCGTTCTTTAAACGACGCTATCCTGAGGAGGACACCTAAAGGCGAGCCGTAATGACCTCATCTTCGGCAAGCTCCTCCGGTTTTTTTCCACAGTTTTTTTTTCCGGTTTTTATCCGAGTTTTTTTTTTTTTTTTTTTTTTTTTTTTTTTTTTTTTTTTTTTTTACGTTGTGCTGACTCTTGTTCTTTAAATGACGTTATCCCGAGGAGGACACCTAAAGGCGAGCCGTAATGGCCTCATCTTTGGCAAGCTTCTCCGGTTTTTTTTCCATAGTTTTTTTCCGTTTTTTTTTTCAGTTTTTTTTTTTTTTTTTTTTTTTTTTTTTTTTTTTTTATACGTTGTGCTGACTCTTGTTCTTTAAATGACGTTATCCCAGGGAGGACACCTAATGGCGAGCCGTAATGGCCTCATCTTTGGCATGCTTCTCCGTTTTTTTTTCCATAGTTTTTTTCCGTATTTTTTTTCAATTTTTTTTTTTTACGTTGTGCTGACTCTTGTTCTTTAAATGACGTTATCCCGAGGAGGACACCTAAAGGCGAGCCATAATGGCCTCATCTTCGGCAAGCTCCCCCGGTTTTTTTCCACCGTTTTTTTCCGGCTTTTTTTTTTTTTTTTTTTTTTTTACGTTGTGCTGACTCTTGTTCTTTAAATGACGTTATCCCGAGGAGGACACCTAAAGGCGAGCCGTAATGGCCTCATCTTTGGCAAGCTCCTCCGGTTTTTTTTCCACAGTTTTTTTTGCCGGTTTTTATCCGAGTTTTTTTTTTTTTTTTTTTTTTTTTTTTTTTTTTTTACGTTGTGCTGACTCTTGTTCTTTAAATGACGTTATCCCGAGGAGGACACCTAAAGGCGAGCCGTAATGGCCTCATCTTTCGCAAGCTTCTCCGGTTTTTTTTCCATAGTTTTTTTCCGTTTTTTTTTTTTTTTTTTTACATTGTGCTGACTCTTGTTCTTTAAATGACGTTATCCCGAAGAGGACACCTAAAGGCGAGCCGTAATGGCCTCTTCTTTGGCAAGCTTCTCCGGTTTTTTTTTCCATAGTTTTTTTTTTAATTTTTTTTTTTACGTTGTGCTGACTCTTGTTCTTTAAATGACGTTATCCCGAGGAGGACACCTAAAGGTGAGCCGTAATGGCCTCATCTTCGGCAAGATCCTCCGGTTTTTTTCCACAGTTTTTTTTCCGGTTTTTATCCGAGTTGTTTTTTTTTTTTTTTTTTTTTTTTTTTTTTTTTTTTTTTTTTTTTTTTTTTTTTTTTTACGTTGTGCTGACTCTTGTTCTTTAAATGACGTTATCCCGAGGAGGACACCTAAAGGCGAGCCGTAATGGCCTCATCTTTGGCAAGCTTCTCCGATTTTTTTTCCATAGTTTTTTTCTGTTTTTTTTTCAATTTTTTTTTTTACGTTGTGCTGACTCTTGTTCTTTAAATGACGTTATCCCGAGGAGGACACCTAAAGGCGAGCCGTAATGGCCTCATCTTCGGCAAGCTCCTCCTGTTTTTTTCCACAGTTTTTTTTGCCGGTTTTTATCCGAGTTTTTTTTTTTTTTTTGCGTTGTGCTGAGTCTTGTTCTTTAAATGACGTTACCCCGAGGAGGACACCTAAAGGCGAGCCGGAATGGCCTCATCTTTGGAAAGCTTCTCCGGTTTTTTTTCCATAGTTTTTTTCCGTTTTTTTTTCAATTTTTTTTTTTTTTACGTTGTGCTGACTCTTGTTCTTTAAATGACGTTATCCCGACGAGGACACCTAAAGGCGAGCCGTAATGGCCTCATCTTCGGCAAGCTCCTCCGGTTTTTTTCCACAGTTTTTTTTCCGGTTTTTATCCGAGTTTTTTTTTTTTTTTTTTTTTTTTTTTTTTTTTTTTTACGTTGTGCTGACTCTTGTTCTTTAAATGACGTTATCTCGAGGAGGACACCGAAAGGCGAGCCGTAATGGCCTCATCTTTGGCAAGCTTCTCCGGTTTTTTTTCCATAGTTTTTTTCCGTTTTTTTTTCAATTTTTTTTTTACGTTGTGCTGACTCTTGTTCTTTAAATGACGTTATCCCGAGGAGGACACCTAAAGGCGAGCCGTAATGGCCTCATCTTCGGCAAGCTCCTCCGGTTTTTTTCCACAGTTTTTTCCGGCTTTTTTCTGTTTTTTTTCAGTTTTTTTTTTTTTTTTTTTTTTTTTTTTTATTTATGCTGACTCTTGTTCTTTAAATGACGTTATCCCGAGGAGGTCACCTAAAGGCGAGCCGTAATGGCCTCATCTTTGGCAAGCTCCTCCGGTTTTTTTTCCACAGTTTTTTTTGCCAGTTTTTATCCGAGTTTTTTTTTTTTTTTTGTTTTACATTGTGCTGACTCTTGTTCTTTAAATGACGTTATCCCGAGGAGGACACCTAAAGGCGAGCCGTAATGGCCTCATCTTTGGGAAGCTTCTCCGGTTTTTTTTCCACAGTTTTTTCCCGTTTTTTCCGTTTTTTTTTTTTACGTTGTGCTGACTCTTGTTCTTTAAATGACG
Organism: Arachis ipaensis; assembly: GCF_059453495.1. NCBI lineage: Eukaryota > Viridiplantae > Streptophyta > Magnoliopsida > Fabales > Fabaceae > Arachis > Arachis ipaensis. Next base: position 57,139,772 of record NC_142437.1, on the reverse strand, counting down.
TTATCCCGAGGAGGACACCTAAAGGCGAGCCGTAATGGCCTCATCTTTGGCAAGCTTCTCCGGTTTTTTTTCCATAGTTTTTTCCCGTTTTTTTTTTCAGTTTTTTTTTTTCAGTTTTTTTTTTTTTTTTTTTTTTTTTTTTTTTATATACGTTGTGCTGACTCTTGTTCTTTAAATTACGTTATCCCGAAGAGGACGCCTAAAGGCGAGCCGTAATGGCCTCATCTTCGGCAAGCTCCTCTGGTTTTTTTCCACAGTTTTTTTCCGACTTTTTTCCGTTTTTTTTTCAGTTTTTTTTTTTTTTTTTACGTTGTGCTGACTCTTGTTCTTTAAATGACGTTATCCCGAGAAGGACACCTAAAGGCGAGCCGTAATGGCCTCATCTTTGGCAAGCTTCTCCGGTTTTTTTTCCATAGTTTTTTTCCGTTTTTTTTTTCAATTTTTTTTTTTACGTTGTGCCGACTCTTGTTCTTTAAATGACGTTATCCCGAGGAGGACACCTAAAGGCGAGCCGTAATGGCCTCATCTTTGGCAAGCTCCTCCGGTTTTTTTCCACAGTTTTTTTTCCGGCTTTTTTCCGTTTTTTTTTTTTTTTTACGTTGTGCTGACTCTTGTTTTTTACATGACGTTATCCCGAGGAGGACACCTAAAGGCGAGCCGTAATGGCCTCATCTTTGGCAAGCTCCTCCGGTTTTTTTTCCACAGTTTTTTTTGCCAGTTTTTATCCGAGTTTTTTTTTTTTTTTGTTTTACATTGTGCTGACTCTTGTTCTTTAAATGACGTTATCCCGAGGAGGACACCTAAAGGCGAGCCGTAATGGCCTCATCTATGGCAAGCTTCTCCGGTTTTTTTTCCACAGTTTTTTCCCGTTTTTTTCCGTTTTTTTTTTTTTTTTACGTTGTGCTGACTCTTGTTCTTTAAATGACGTTATCCCGAGGAGGACACCTAAAGGCGAGCCGTAATGGCCTCATCTTTGGCAAGCTTCTCTGGTTTTTTTTCCATAGTTTTTTTCCATTTTTTTTTTTCAGTTTTTCTTTCTGTTTTTTTTTTTGTTTTTTTTTTTTATACGTTGTGCTGACTCTTGTTCTTTAAATGACGTTATCCCGGGGAGGACACCTAAAGGCGAGTCGTAATGGCCTCATCTTTGGCAAGCTTCTCCGGTTTTTTTTCCATAGTTTTTTTCCGTTTTTTTTTTTTATATATTGTGCTGACTCTTGTTCTTTAAATGACTTTATCCCGAGGAAGACACCTAAAGGCGAGCCGTAATGGCCTCATCTTTGCCAAGCTCCTCCGGTTTTTTTTTCCACAGTTTTTTCCCGTTTTTTTTCGTTTTTTTTTTTTTTTTTTTACGTTGTGCTGACTCTCGTTCTTTAAATGACGTTATCCCGAGGAGGACACCTAAAGGCGAGCCGTAATGGCCTCATCTTTGGCAAGCTTCTCCGGTTTTTTTCCACAGTTTTTTTCCGTTTTTTTTTTCAGTTTTTATTTTTTTATTTATTTTTTATTTTTTATTATTTTTTTTTTACGTTATGCTGACTCTTGTTCTTTAAATGACGTTATCCCGAGGAGGACACCTAAAGTCGAGCCGTAATGGCCTCATCTTTGGCAAGCTTCTCCGATTTTTTTCCATTGTTTTTTTCCGTTTTTTTTTCAGTTTTTTTTTCAGTTTTTTTTTTTTTTTTTTTTTTTATTATACGTTTTGCTGACTCTTGTTCTTTGAATGACGTTACCCCGAGGAGGACACCTAAAGGCGAGTCGTAATGGCCGCATCTTTGGCAAGCTTCTCCGGTTTTTTTTTCCGTTTTTTTTTTTTTTTTTTTTTTTACATTGTGCTGACTCTTGTTCTTTAAATGACGTTATCCCGAGGAGGACACCTAAAGGCGAGCCGTAATGGCCTCATCTTTGGCAAGCTTCTCCGGTTTTTTTTTCCACAGTTTATTCCCGTTTTTTTTCGTTTTTTTTTTTTTTTTTTACGTTGTGCTGACTCTCGTTCTTTAAATGACGTTATCCCGAGGAGGACACCTAAAGGCGAGCCGTAATGGCCTCATCTTTGGCAAGCTTCTCCGGTTTTTTTTCCATAGTTTTTTTCCGTTTTTTTTTTCAATTTTTTTTTTTTACGTTGTGCTGACTCTTGCTCTTTAAATGACGTTATCCCGAGGAGGACACCTAAAGGCGAGCCGTAATGGCCTCATCTTTGGCAAGCTCCTCCGGTTTTTTCCACAGTTTTTATCCGAGTTTTTTTTGTTTGTTTGTTTGTTTTTTTTTTTTTTTTTTTTTACGTTGTGCTGACTCTTGTTCTTTAAATAACGTTATCCCGAGGAGGACACCTAAAGGCGAGTCGTAATGGCCTCATCTTTGGCAAGCTTCTCCGGTTTTTTTTCCATAGTTTTTTTCCGTTTTTTTTTCAGTTTTTTTTTTTTTTTTACATTGTGCTGACTCTTGTTCTTTAAATGACGTTATCCCGAGGAGGACACCTAAAGGCGAGCCGTAATGGCCTCATCTTTGGCAAGCTTCTCCGGTTTTTTTCCACAGTATTTTTCCCATTTTTTTCCGTTTTTTTTTTTTTACGTTGTGCAGACTCTTGTTCTTTAAATGACGTTATCCCGAGGAGGACACCTAAAGGCGAGCCGTAATGGCCTCATCTTTGGCAAGCTTCTCCGGTTTTTTTTTCCATAGTTTTTTTCCGTTTTTTTTTTTTTTTTTTTTTACATTGTGCTGACTCTTGTTCTTTAAATGACGTTATCCCGAGGAGGACACCTAAAGGCGAGCCGTAATGGCCTCATCTTTGGCAAGCCTCTCCGGTTTTTTTTCCATAGTTTTTTTCCGTTTTTTTTCAGTTTTTTTTTTTTTTTTTTATATATATACGTTGTGCTGACTCTTGTTCTTTAAAAGATGTTATCCCGAGGGGGACACCTAAAGGCGAGTCGTAATGGCCTCATCTTTTGCATGCTTCTCCGGTTTTTTTTCCATAGTTTTTTTCCGTTTTTTTTTCAGTTTTTTTTTTTTTTACATTGTGCTGACTCTTGTTCTTTAAATGACGTTATCCCGAGGAGGACGCCTAAAGGCGAGCCGTAATGGCCTCATCTTTGGCAAGCTTCTCCGTTTTTTTTTCCATAGTTTTTTTCCGTATTTTTTTCAATTTTTTTTTACGTTGTGCTGACTCTTGTTCTTTAAATGACGTTATCCCGAGGAGGACACCTAAAGGCGAGCCGTAATGGCCTCATCTTCGGCAAGCTCCTCCGGTTTTTTTCCACAGTTTTTTTCCGGCTTTTTTCCGTTTTTTTTTTTTTTTTAAACGTTGTGCTGACTCTTGTTCTTTAAATCACGTTATCCCGAGGAGGACACTTATAGGTGAGCCGTAATGGCCTCATCTTTGGCAAGCTCCTCCAGTTTTTTTTTCGACAGTTTTTTTTGCCGGTTTTTATCCGAGTTTTTTTTTTTTTTACGTTGTGCTGACTCTTGTTCTTTAAATGACGTTATCCCGAGGAGGACACCTAAAGGCGAGCCGTAATGGCCTCATCTTTGGCAAGCTTCTCCAGTTTTTTTTCCATAGTTTTTTTCCGTTTTTTTTTTTTTTTTTTTTTTTTTTTTTTTTTACATTGTGCTGACTCTTGTTCTTTAAATGACGTTATCCCGAGGAGGACACCTAAAGGCGAGCCGTAATGGCCTCATCTTTGGCAAGCTCCTCCGGTTTTTTTCCACAGTTTTTTTTCCGGTTTTTATCCGAGTTTTTTTTTTTTTTTTTCCGTTGTGCTGACTCTCGTTCTTTAAACGACGCTATCCTGAGGAGGACACCTAAAGGCGAGCCGTAATGGCCTTATCTTCGGCAAGCTCCTCCGGTTTTTTCCACAGTTTTTTTTTTTTTTTTTACGTTGTGCTGACTCTTGTTCTTTAAATGACGTTATCCCGAGGAGGACACCTAAAGGCGAGCCGTAATGGCCTCATCTTTGGCAAGCTTCTCCGGTTTTTTTTCCATAGTTTTTTTCCGTTTTTTTTTCAATTTTTTTTTTACGTTGTGCTGACTCTTGTTCTTTAAATGACGTTATCCCGAGGAGGACACCTAAAGGCGAGCCGTAATGGCCTCATCTTCGGCAAGCTCCTCCGGTTTCTTTCCACAGTTTTTTTCCGGCTTTTTTCCATTTTTTTTCCGTTTTTTTTTTTTTTTTTTTTTTTTTTTAAGTTGTGCTGACTCTTGTTCTTTAAATGACGTTATCCCGAGGAAGACACCTAAAGGCGAGCCGTAATGGCCTCATCTTTGGCAAGCACCTCCGGTTTTTTTTCCACAGTTTTTTTTGCCTGTTTCTATCCGAGTTTTTCTTTTTTTTTTTTTTTTTGTGCTGACTCTTGTTCTTTAAATGACGTTATCCCGAGGAGGACACCTAAAGGCGAGCCGTAATGGCCTCATCTTTGCAAGCTTCTCCGGTTTTTTTCCATAGTTTTTTTCCGTTTTTTTTAAGTTTTTTTTTTTTACATTGTGCTGACTCTTGTTCTTTAAATGACGTTATCCCGAGGAGGACACCTAAAGGCGAGCCATAATGGCCTCATCTTTGGCAAGCTTCTCCGTTTTTTTCCATAGTTTTTTTAAGTTTTTTTTTTTTACATTGTGCTGACTCTTGTTCTTTAAATGACGTTATCCCGAGGAGGACACCTAAAGGCGAGCCGTAATGGCCTCATCTTTGGCAAGCTCCTCCGGTTTTTTTCCACAGTTTTTTTTGCCGGTTTTTATCCGAGTTTTTTTTTTTTTTTTTACGTTGTGCTGACTCTTGTTCTTTAAATGACGTTATCCCGAGGAGGACACCTAAAGGCGAGCCGTAATGACCTCATCTTCGGCAAGCTCCTCCGGTTTTTTTCCACAGTTTTTTTTCCGGATTTTATCCGAGTTTTTTTTTTTTTTTTTTTTTTTTTTTTTTTTTTTTTTTTTTTTTTTTTTTTTTTTTTTTTTTTTTTTTTTTTACGTTGTGCTGACTCTTGTTCTTTAAATGACGTTATCCCGAGGAGGACAGGCGAGCCGTAATGGCCTCATCTTCGGCAAGCTCCTCCGGTTTTTTGCCACAGTTTTTTTCCGTTTTTTTTTTTTTTGTGCTCACTCTCGTTCTTTAAACGACGCTATCCTGAGGAGGACACCTAAAGGCGAGCCGTCATGGCCTCATCTTCGGCAAGCTCCTCCGGTTTTTTTCCATAGTTTTTTTCCGTTTTTTTTTTTTTTTTTTTTTTACATTGTGCTGACTCTTGTTCTTTAAATGACGTTATCCCGAGGAGGACACCTAAAGGCGAGCCGTAATGGCCTCATCTTTGGCAAGCTTCTCCGGTTTTTTTTTCCACAGTTTTTTCCCGTTTTTTTTCGTTTTTTTTTTTTTTTTACGTTGTGCTGACTCTCATTCTTTAAATGACGTTATCCCGAGGAGGACACCTAAAGGCGAGCCGTAATGGCCTCATCTTTGGCAAGCTTCTCCGGTTTTTTTCCACAGTTTTTTTCCATTTTATTTTTAAATTTTTTTTTTTTTTACGTTGTGCTCACTCTCGTTCTTTAAACGACGCAATCCTGAGGAGGACACCTAAAGGCGACCGTAATGGCCTCATCTTCGGCAAGCTCCTCCGGTTTTTTTCCACAGTTTTTTTCCGTTTTTTTTTCAGTTTTTTTTTTTTTTTTTACGTTGTGCTGACTCTCGTTCTTTAAATGACGTTATCCCGAGGAGGACACCTAAAGGCGAGCCGTAATGGCCTCATCTTTGGCAAGCTTCTCCGGTTTTTTTTCCATAGTTTTTTTCCGTTTTTTTTTCAATTTTTTTTTACGTTGTGCTGACTCTTGTTCTTTAAATGACGTTATCCCGAGGAGGTCACCTAAAGGCGAGCCGTAATGGCCTCATCTTTGGCAAGCTCCTCCGGTTTTTTTTCCACAGTTTTTTTTGCCAGTTTTTATCCGAGTTTTTTTTTTTTGTTTTACATTGTGCTGACTCTTGTTCTTTAAATGACGTTATCCCGAGGAGGACACCTAAAGGCGAGCCGTAATGGCCTCATCTTTGGGAAGCTTCTCCGGTTTTTTTTCCACAGTTTTTTCCCGTTTTTTCCGTTTTTTTTTTTTACGTTGTGCTGACTCTTGTTCTTTAAATGACGTTATCCCGAGGAGGACACCTAAAGGCGAGCCGTAATGGCCTCATCTTTGGCAAGCTTCTCCGGTTTTTTTTCCATAGTTTTTTCCCGTTTTTTTTTTCAGTTTTTTTTTTCAGTTTTTTTTTTTTTTTTTTTATATACGTTGTGCTGACTCTTGTTCTTTAAATTACGTTATCCCGAGGAGGACGCCTAAAGGCGAGCCGTAATGGCCTCATCTTCGGCAAGCTCCTCTGGTTTTTTTCCACAGTTTTTTTCCGGCTTTTTTCCGTTTTTTTTTCAGTTTTTTTTTTTTTTTTACGTTGTGCTGACTCTTGTTCTTTAAATGACGTTATCCCGAGAAGGACACCTAAAGGCGAGCCGTAATGGCCTCATCTTTGGCAAGCTTCTCCGGTTTTTTTTCCATAGTTTTTTTCCGTTTTTTTTTTCAATTTTTTTTTTTTACGTTGTGCTGACTCTTGTTCTTTAAATGACATTATCCCGAGGAGGACACCTAAAGGCGAGCCGTAATGGCCTCATCTTTGGCAAGCTCCTCCGGTTTTTTTCCACAGTTTTTTTTCCGGCTTTTTTCCGTTTTTTTTTTTTTTTACGTTGTGCTGACTCTTGTTTTTTACATGACGTTATCCCGAGGAGGACACCTAAAGGCGAGCCGTAATGGCCTCATCTTTGGCAAGCTCCTCCGGTTTTTTTTCCACAGTTTTTTTTGCCAGTTTTTATCCGAGTTTTTTTTTTTTTTTTTGTTTTACATTGTGCTGACTCTTGTTCTTTAAATGACGTTATCCCGAGGAGGACACCTAAAGGCGAGCCGTAATGGCCTCATCTATGGCAAGCTTCTCCGGTTTTTTTTTCCACAGTTTTTTCCCTTTTTTCCGTTTTTTTTTTTTTTTACGTTGTGCTGACTCTTGTTCTTTAAATGACGTTATCCCGAGGAGGACACCTAAAGGCGAGCCGTAATGGCCTCATCTTTGGCAAGCTTCTCTGGTTTTTTTTCCATAGTTTTTTTCCGTTTTTTTTTTCAGTTTTTCTTTCTGTTTTTTTTTTTGTTTTTTTTTTTTTATACGTTGTGCTGACTCTTGTTCTTTAAATGACGTTATCCCGGGGAGGACACCTAAAGGCGAGTCGTAATGGCCTCATCTTTGGCAAGCTTCTCCGGTTTTTTTTCCA
>NC_142437.1:57112500-57122500 GCF_059453495.1 Arachis ipaensis | reverse complement strand
TCAATAGTTTTTTTCCGTTTTTTTTTTTTTTTTTTTTTTTTTTTTTTTTTTTTACATTGTGCTGACTCTTGTTCTTTAAATGACGTTATCCCGAGGAGGACACCTAAAGGCGAGCCGTAATTGCCTCATCTTTGGCAAGCTCCTCCGGTTTTTTTCCACAGTTTTTTTTGCCGGTTTTTATCCGAGTTTTTTTTTTTTTTTTTTTTTTTTTTTTTTTTTTTTTAACGCTGACTCTTGTGTTTTTCAAAATTCAAATGGAGTTCAACTCATCTTATGATCAAACAAATTTTATGGGATATTACCCACCATCACCAATCTCTAATGGTGGCTGGGAATATCACCAAGAGAATACACATTCTGAGCACTCCAATTCATGGAGATTTGCTTCAGAGACACAAGATGAGCAAGAAAATCATATGGGATATCTTCCTCCACCACAAAATGATGCAAGTTGCTATTCTAATGATGGCTGGGGGAAGCAAAACCAGAAAACAGTTGAGAGCCCATATTCCACTTATCAAGAGCCATCTTCACTCGAACGTACTATCAATTCACTTATACAAAATTTTCCAACCTCACCTTCTAGTTCTTCATTTGAAAATTCTTCATCACTGGACTTTGTCTCCACACAAAATCCTTGCCAAAACTCACCACCCACACAAATTTCCATGAACCAAGGCCTCTCAAAGCTTGAGTCCATGCTCAAAAGACTTGCGGAGGAGAAAGAGAAATACCAGAAAGAACAAGAGAACTCCCTCAAAAACATGGAAGCGCAATTAAGCCAACTGGTGAGTGCAATGAAGAAGAAGGAAAAACAAGAGGAAGAGGCTACTGAGTCAAGTGAATTTTTAGTGAAAAAGAAAGAGGTGGTGAAAATAGTTGAAAACGAAACTGCACTTGAGGTGACAAAAGAACCTGAACACTCACAACCTCCTCAAACCCCCCTGGACCAAAAAGTTTCAACAATTGAATCTGAAATTAAAAGATATGAAGAGGAGATGAAGAAATGTTGGGAAGATCAACAAACCTCCTCTATGAAAGAGCTATTAAAACAAATGTTGAGTGTAAAAGAGGAAGTGGAGGAGCAAGAAAGTGAGGAAGTCATTCCAAACTCAAGTGAGGCAGAGAAGTACATGAAGGAGGAGTTCATGGAACCACCAGTTCAAAAGGCTCTGGATGAATACAAAACTCCAATAATCACACAGCAACCAAGATTTGGATTCAAAGAAGTGAAGGCAACTAGCAAGAGCACCAATCCTGTCCCTTATCCAGCAAGCAAGATCAATCAAGCCAATTGCAAAAGAAAGCTTGCTGAGGAAAGGCCAAGACAAGGGATAGTAGCTGAATCTTCTCCTCCCTTGAGGTCATTCCTCTTAACAAACTGGAAAAAGAGGAAGAAAGTGAAGAACAACATGTCAAGCTAATGACACTAAAAGAGCACTTGTTGGGAGGTAACCCAACCGTAGGTAACATTTCTTCTCTGCTTTGTTTTCTTTCTTTGCTTTGTTTAAATTCAATAAATTGGCATATGGTTACATTCTAAGTTTGGTGTTGCCATGCAACACATTGTTTTCAATCTTTTTGGATGATTGCATCAAATCAAAAATGAAAGTGACACACCAAGATTCTAAGTTTGGTGTGCCACTTATTTTCTATGCAATTCATTCAAGCAACACTACTTGTCTGCATAATCATAATGCCTCTGCAGTTTTATTTTTCTCTTTTGATTTGACACTTTTTCATTCTACTTGCTTTAGTCATTTTTCTATTTTTAAATATTTTCCTCTAGTTTGCTTGTTAACTGTCGTTGTTAGTACATCACCAAGAGATCCTTATTCTGACAGATTCTTGGCTTGGTGATTGTACTTAACAAATAACAGCTTCATTTGCTTAGTTTTTAGTTAAATAAAATTGACATATGATTGCATTCTAAGTTTGGTGTTGCTATGCAACACAATTTGTTTCCAATCTTTACTGGATACTTGCATTAATTCCAAGTGAAAGTGTCACACTAAGTTTGGTGTGCCACTTATCTTTTATGCAATGTATTGTGCTCACCTTCTTAAGTTTGCAATCACAATGTCTCTGTCTCTTGTGCCTTGATTATTATCTTTAGATTTTCTTGCTTAAAACACATGTGCTACTAACATTTCATTGTATAAGACATTCATGATCCATCTTAGCCCCATAGCCATTGTTCTAATTGTTGCTTGAGGATGAGCAAGCATTCTGAGTTTGGCAAGGGAAAGGGAAGAATAAGAGGAAAATGACAACAATAGAGAAGATGGACTACAAGGTTGTAAAGTTCCTTTTCCTCTCCTTTGTTTCCAGCACTGTATTTTGCATGATTGTCTTTATATTCTCTGTATGCATGTGTGGTATGAATAAGCATAGCTTGAATATTGATTTGTAACATGTTGCCATGCCATTATGACTACCAACTTGAGTTTTGTAAAGCTTAAAGCAGTAAAGTATCATGATCATAAACAAACAAGGCATTAAAGAAGATTTTAGCATGTGCATACAAGTATTGGAAAGCTAGTATGATTAATTGTTGCTCAATTGCATTAGATTTTATTTAATTGAAGTTTTCATCTAGTACTTTTTGTGAAATCTTTTGAACACATGAAAACCTTGAAGAAGCAATTGCAAATAAAGCAAAAAAAAAAAAAGGGAAAGAATGAGAAAGCTGAAGGCTCTGAGTACCAATGGCAATTTATTTGTTAAGTACTTGTGGTGTTTATGTATCAAGCCAAATGCTTGAAAACAAAACACTTAGAAGTCAAGGCTAGGCTCAAGTGCAAAAGCACTCCCTCAAAGCTCAAGGTTCTGAGCATCAATGATTAGAGAGTCAAGAAAAGAAAAGAAAAATGAGCTTAATGAAGTCCTCTAATTAAATGCTTGTGGTGCTTATGTATCAAGTGGTAATACTTGAAAACAAAGCATTTAGAAGTCGTAGCTTTGTTATTAACTCATGGGGCAAAGCACCCAAAAGGAGAAGCTAATAAGAAAAGCAAAAGCTTGTTTCAAGGAAGAAAATATAAGGAAAAGATTTCATAAAATGAGCTAGATAGAAGCATCAATCATTTACATTTCTTTTGTAATTGTAGCATGCATAAAAAAACTAGCCTACCATGAACATTGAGTTGCTATTCTTCTTACCTTGAATTGTCACACTTTATTGCATGATTCTTTTCTTGCTTGGGGACAAGCAAGGTTTAAGTTTGGTGTTGTGATGACATGTCAACATGTCATGTTTTTCGATGCTTTTTCTTGAAATGATGTTATCCCGAGGAGGACACCTAAAGGCGAGCCGTAATGGCCTCATCTTTAGCAAGCTCCTCCGGTTTTTGTTCCACAGTTTTTTTTGCCGGTTTTTATCCGAGTTTTTTTTTTTTTTTTTATACGTTGTGCTGACTCTTGTTCTTTAAATGACGTTATCCCGAGGAGGACACCTAAATGCGAGCCGTAATGGCCTCATCTTTGGCAAGCTTCTCCGGTTTTTTTTCCATAGTTTTTTTCCGTTTTTTTTTCAGTTTTTTTTTTTTTATTACGTTGTGCTGACTCTTGTTCTTTAAATGACGTTATCCCGAGGAGGAAACCTAAAGGCGAGCCGTAATGGCCTCATCTTTGGCAAGCTTCTCCGGTTTTTTTTCCATAGTTTTTTTCCGTTTTTTTTTTCAATTTTTTTTTTTTTACGTTGTGCTGACTCTTGTTCTTTAAATGACGTTATCCCGAGGAGGACACCTAAAGGCGAGCCGTAATGGCTTCATCTTTGGCAAGCTTCTCCGGTTTTTTTTACATAGTTTTTTTCCGTTTTTTTTTCAGTTTTTTTTTTTTTTACATTGTGCTGACTCTTGTTCTTTAAATGACGTTATCCCGAGGAGGACACCTAAAAGCGAGCCGTAATGGCCTCATCTTTGGCAAGCTCCTCCGGTTTTTTTCCACACTTTTTTTTCCATTTTTTTTTTACGTTGTGCTGACTCTTGTTCTTTAAATGACGTTATCCCGAGGAGGACACCAAAAGGCGAGCCGTAATGGCCTCATCTTTGGCAAGCTTCTCCGGTTTTTTTTCCATAGTTTTTTTCCGTTTTTTTTTTCAATTTTTTTTTTACGTTGTGCTGACTCTTGTTCTTTAAATGACGTTATCCCGAGGAGGACACCTAAAGGCGAGCCGTAATGGCCTCATCTTCGGCAAGCTCCTCCGGTTTTTTTCCACAGTTTTTTTCCGGCTTTTTTCCGTTTTTTTTTTTTTTTTTTTTTATACGTTGTGCTGACTCTTGTTCTTTAAATGACGTTATCCCGAGGAGGACAGGCGAGCCGTAATGGCCTCATCTTCGGCAAGCTCCTCCGGTTTTTTTCCACAGTTTTTTTCCGTTTTTTTTTTGTGCTCACTCTCGTTCTTTAAACGACGCTATCCTGAGGAGGACACCTAAAGGCGAGCCGTCATGGCCTCATCTTCGGCAAGCTCCTCCGGTTTTTTTCCATAGCTTTTTTTCCGTTCTTTTTTTTTTTTTTTTTACATTGTGCTGACTCTTGTTCTTTAAATGACGTTATCCCGAGGAGGACACCTAAAGGCGAGCCGTAATGGCCTCATCTTTGGCAAGCTTCTCCGGTATTTTTTTCCACAGTTTTTTCCCGTTTTTTTTCGTTTTTTTTTTTTTTACGTTATGCTGACTCTCGTTCTTTAAATGACGTTATCCCGAGGAGGACACCTAAAGGCGAGCCGTAATGGCCTCATCTTTGGCAAGCTTCTCCGGTTTTTTTCCACAGTTTTTTTCCGTTTTATTTTTAATTTTTTTTTTTTTTTTTTTTTTTTTTACGTTGTGCTCACTCTCGTTCTTTAAACGACGCTATCCTGAGGAGGACACCTAAAGGCGACCGTAATGGCCTCATCTTCGGCAAGCTCCTCTGGTTTTTTTCCACAGTTTTTTTCCTTTTTTTTTTTTTTTTTACGTTGTGCTGACTCTCGTTCTTTAAATGACGTTATCCCGAGGAGGACACCTAAAGGCGAGCCGTAATGGCCTCATCTTTGGCAAGCTTCTCGGTTTTTTTTTTCCACAATTTTCTTTTCCGTTTTATTTTTAATTTTTTTTTTAACGTTGTGCTCACTCTTGTTCTTTAAACGACGCTATCCCGAGGAGGACACATAAAGGCGACCGTAATGGCCTCATCTTCGGCAAGCTCCTCCGGTTTTTTTCCACATTTTTTTTCCGGCTTTTTTCCGTTTTTTTTTTCAGTTTTTTTTTTTTTTGTGCTGACTCTTGTTCTTTAAATGACGTTATCCCGAGGAGGACACCTAAAGGCAAGCCGTAATGGCCTCATCTTCGCCAAGCTCCTCCGATTTTTTTCCACAGTTTTATTCCGGCTTTTTTCCGTTTTTTTTCAGTTTTTATTTTTTTTTAATTTTTTTATTTTTTTTATTTATTTTTTTTTTACGTTATGCTGACTCTTGTTCTTTAAATGACGTTATCCCGAGGAGGACACCTAAAGGCGAGCCGTAATGGCCTCATCTTTGGCAAGCTCCTCCGGTTTTTTTTCCACAGTTTTTTTTGCCGGTTTTTATCCGAGTTTTTTTTTTTTTTTTAACGTTGTGCTGACTCTTGTTTTTTAAATGACGTTATCCCGAGGAGGACACCTAAAGGCGAGCCGTAATGGCCTCATCTTTGGCAAGCTTCTCCGGTTTTTTTTCCATAGTTTTTTTCCGTTTTTTTTTTTTTTTTTTTTTTTTACATTGTGCTGACTCTTGTTCTTTAAATGACGTTATCCCGAGGAGGACACCTAAAGGCGAGCCGTAATGGCCTCATCTTTGGCAAGCTCCTCCGGTTTTTTTTCACAGTTTTTTTTCCCAGTTTTTATCCGAGTTTTTTTTTTTTTTTTTTTTTTTTTTTTTTTTTTTTTTTTTTTTTTTTTTTTTTTTTTTTTACGTTGTGCTGACTCTTGTTCTTGAAATGATGTTATCCCGAGGAGGACACCTAAAGGCGAGCCGTAATGGCCTCATCTTTGGCAAGTTCCTCCGGTTTTTGTTCCACAGTTTTTTTTGCCGGTTTTTATCCGAGTTTTTTTTTTTTTTTTTTTTTTTTTTTTTTATACGTTGTGCTGACTCTTGTTCTTTAAATGACGTTATCCCGAGGAGGACACCTAAAGGCGAGGAGTGATGGCCTCATCTTTGGCAAGCTTCTCCGGTTTTTTTTTCCATAGTTTTTTTCCGTTTTTTTTTTCAGTTTTTTTTCAGTTTTTTTTTTTCATTATTATTATTACGTTGTGCTGACTCTTGTTCTTTAAATGACGTTATCCCGAGGAGGACACCTAAAGGCGAGCCGTAATGGCCTCATCTTTGGCAAGCTTCTCCGGTATTTTTTCCATAGTTTTTTTCCGTTTTTTTTTTTCAATTTTTTTTTTTACGTTGTGCTGACTCTTCTCCTTTAAATGACGTTATCCCGAGGTAGACACCTAAAGGCGAGCCGTAATGGCCTCATCTTTGGCAGGCTTCTCCGGTTTTTTTCCACAATTTTTTGCCCGTTTTTTTCCGTTTTTTTTTTTTACGTTGCGCAGACTCTTGTTCTTTAAATGACGTTATCCCGAGGAGGACACCTAAAGGCGAGCCGTAATGGCCTCATCTTTGGCAAGCTTCTCCGGTTTTTTTTCCATAGTTTTTTTCCGTTTTTTTTTCAGTTTCTTTTTTTTTTTTCTTTTTTTACATTGTGCTGACTCTTGTTCATTAAATGACGTTATCCCGAGGAGGACACCTAAAGGCGAGCCGTAATGGCCTCATCTTTGGCAAGCTTCTCCGGTTTTTTTTCCACAGTTTTTTCCCGTTTTTTTTCGTTTTTTTTTTTTTTTTTTTTTTTTTTTTTTTTTTTTTTTTTTTTTTTTTTACGTTGTGCTGACTCTCGTTCTTTAAATGACGTTATCCCGAGGAGGACACCTAAAGGCGAGCCGTAATGGCCTCATCTTTGGCAAGCTTCTCCGGTTTTTTTCCATAATTTTTTTCCGTTTTATTTTATTTTATTTTTTTTTACATTGTGCTGACTCTTGTTCTTTAAATGACGTTATCCCGAGGAGGACACCTTAAGGGGACCGTAATGGCTTCATCTTTGGCAAGCTCCTCCGGTTTTTTTCCACAGTTTTTTTCCGTTTTTTTTTCAGGTTTTTTTTTTTTTTTTACGTTGTGCTGGCTCTCGTTCTTTAAACGACGCTATCCTGAGGAGGACACCTAAAGGCGAGCCGTAATGACCTCATCTTCGGCAAGCTCCTCCGGTTTTTTTCCACACTTTTTTTTCGTTTTTTTTTTTTTTTTTTTTTTTTTTTTTTTTTTTTTTTTTTTTTTTTTTTTTTTTTTTTTTTTTTTTTTTTACGTTGTGCTGACTCTTGTTCTTTAAATGACGTTATCCCGAGGAGGACACCTAAAGGCGAGCCGTAATGGGCTCATCTTTGGCAAGCTTCTCCGGTTTTTTTTCCATAGTTTTTTTCCGTTTTTTTTTTTTTTTTTTTTTTACATTGTGCTGACTCTTTTTCTTTAGATGACGTTATCCCGAGGAGGACACCTAAAGGCGAGCCGTAATGGCCTCATCTTTGGCAAGCTCCTCCGGTTTTTTTCCACAGTTTTTTTTTGCCGGTTTTTATCCGAGTTTTTTTTTTTTTTTACGTTGTGCTGATTCTTGTTCTTTAAATGACGTTATCCCGAGGAGGACACCTAAAGGCGAGCCGTAATGGCCTCATCTTTGGCAAGCTTCCCCGGTTTTTTTTCCATAGTTTTTTTCAGTTTTTTTTTTCACATTGTGCTGACTCTTGTTCTTTAAATGATGTTATCCCGAGGAGGACACCGAAAGGCGAGCCGTAATGGCCTCATCTTTGGCAAGCTTCTCCGTTTTTTTTTCCATATTTTATTTTATACGTCGTGCTGACTCTTGTTCTTTAAATGACGTTATCCCGAGGAAGATACCTAAAGGCGAGCCGTAATGGCCTCATCTTTGGCAAGCTTCTCCGGTTTTTTTTTTCATAGTTTTTTTCCGTTTTTTTTTCAGTTTTTTTTTTTTTTTTTTTTTTTTTTTTTTTTTTTTTTTATACATTGTGCTGACTCTTCTTCTTTAAATGACGTTATCCCGAGGAGGACACCTAAAGGCGAGCCGTAATGGCCTCATCTTTGGCAAGCTTCTCCGTTTTTTTCCATAGTTTTTTTCCGTTTTTTTTTTTTTTTTTTTTACATTGTGCTGACTCTTGTTCTTTAAATGACGTTATCCCGAGGAGGACACCTAAAGGCGAGCCGTAATGGCCTCAACTTTGGCAAGCTTCTCCGGTTTTTTTTCCATAGTTTTTTTCCGTTTTTTTTTCAATTTTTTTTTTTACGTTGTGCTGACTCTTGTTCTTTAAATGACGTTATCCCGAGGAGGACACCTAAAGGCGGCCGTAATAGCCTCATCTTTGGCAGGCTTCTCCGGTTTTTTTCCACAATTTTTTTCCCGTTTTTTTCCGTTTTTTTTTTTTTTTTTTACGTTGCGCAGACTCTTGTTCTTTAAATGACGTTATCCCGAGGAGGACACCTAAAGGCGAGCCGTAATGGCCTCATCTTTGGCTAGCTTCTTCGGTTTTTTTTCCATAGTTTTTTTCCTTTTTTTTTTCAGTTTTTTTTTTTTTTTTTTTTTGTGCTGACTCTTGTTCTTTAAAAGACGTTATCCCGAGGAGGACACCTAAAGGCGAGTCGTAATGGCCTCATCTTTGGCAAGCTTCTCCGGTTTTTTTTCCATAGTTTTTTTCCGTTTTTTTTTCAGTTTCTTTTTTTTTTTTCTTTTTTTACATTGTGCTGACTCTTGTTCTTTAAATGACGTTATCCCGAGGAGGACACCTAAAGGGGACCGTAATGGCTTCATCTTCGGCAAGCTCCTCCGGTTTTTTTACACAGTTTTTTTCCGTTTTTTTTTTCAGGTTTTTTTTTTTTTTTTTACGTTGTGCTGGCCCTCGTTCTTTAAACGACGCTATTCTGAGGAGGACACCTAAAGGCAAGCCGTAATGACCTCATCTTCGGCAAGCTCCTACGGTTTTTTTCCACACCTTCTTTTTTCCGTTTTTTTTTTTTTTTTTTTTTTTTTTTTTTTTACGTTGTGCTGACTCTTGTCCTTTAAATGACGTTATCCCGAGGAGGACACCTAAAGGCGAGCCGTAATGGCCTCATCTTTGGCAAGCTTCTCCGGTTTTTTTTCCATAGTTTTTTTCCGTTTTTTTTTTTTTTACATTGTGCTGACTCTTTTTCTTTAAATGACGTTATCCCGAGGAGGACACCTAAAGGCGAGCCGTAATGGCCTCATCTTTGGCAAGCTCCTCCGGTTTTTTTCCACAGTTTTTTTTGCCTGTTTTTATCCGAGTTTTTTTTTTTTTATTACGTTGTGCTGACTCTTTTTCTTTAAATGACGTTATCCCGAGGAGGACACCTAAAGGCGAGCCGTAATGGCCTCATCTTTGGCAAGCTTCTCCGGTTTTTTTTCCATAGTTTTTTTCAGTTTTTTTTTTTCACGTTGTGCTGACTCTTGTTCTTTAAATGACGTTATCCCGAGGAGGACACCGAAAGGCGAGCCGTAATGGCCTCATCTTTGGCAAGCTCCTCCGGTTTTTTTCCACAGTTTTTTTTCGGCTTTTTTCCGTTTTTTTTTTTTTTTTTTTTTTTTTTTTTTTTTTTTTTTTTTTTACGTTGTGCTGACTCTTGTTGTTTAAATGACGTTATCCCGAGGAGGACACCTAAAGGCGAGCCGTAATGGCCTCATCTTCGGCAAGCTCCTCCGGTTTTTTTCCACAGTTTTTTCCGGCTTTTTTCCGTTTTTTTTTTTTTTTTTTTTATACGTTGTGCTGACTCTTGTTCTTTAAATGACGTTATCCCGAGGAGGACACCTAAAGGCGAGCCGTAATGGCCTCATCTTTGGCAAGCTTCTCCGGTTTTTTTTCCATAGTTTTTTTCAGTTTTTTTTTTTTCACGTTGTGCTGACTCTTGTTCTTTAAATGACGTTAT
>NC_142437.1:57097500-57100000 GCF_059453495.1 Arachis ipaensis | reverse complement strand
TCTCCGGTTTTTTTTCCATAGTTTTTTTCCCTTTTTTTTTTTTTTTTTTTTTTTTTATTACATTGTGCTGACTCTTGTTCTTTAAATGACGTTATCCCGAGGAGGACACCTAAAGGCGAGCTGTAATGGCCTCATCTTTGGCAAGCTTCTCCGGTTTTTTTTCCATAGTTTTTTTCAGTTTTTTTTTTTTTTTTTTACGTTGTGCTGACTCTTGTTCTTTAAATGACGTTATCCCGAGGAGGACACCTAAAGGCGAGCCGTAATGGCCTCATCTTTGGCAAGTTTCTCCGGTTTTTTTTCCATAGTTTTTTTTTTTTTTTTTTACGTTGTGCTGACTCTTGTTCTTTAAATGACGTTATCCCGAGGAGGACACCTAAAGGCGAGCCGTAATGGCCTCATCTTTGGCAAGCTTCTCCGGTTTTTTTTCCATAGTTTTTTTCCGTTTTTTTTCAGTTTTTTTTTTTTTTTTTTTTTTTTTTTTTTTTTTTTTTTTTTTTTTTTTTTTTTACATTGTGCATACTCTTGTTCTTTAAATGACGTTATCCCGAGGAGGACACCTAAAGGCGAGCCGTAATGGCCTCATCTTTGGCAAGCTTCTCCGTTTTTTTTCCATAGTTTTTTTCCGTTTTTTTTTTTTTTTTTTTTTACATTGTGCTGACTCTTGTTCTTTAAATGACGTTATCCCGAGGAGGACACCTAAAGGCGAGCCGTAATGGCCTCATCTTTGGCAAGCTCCTCCGGTTTTTTTCCACAGTTTTTTTTGCCGGTTTTTATCCGAGTTTTTTTTTTTTTTTTTTTTTTTTTTTTTTTTTTTTTTTTTAACGTTGTGCTGACTCTTGTTCTTTAAATGACGTTATCCCGAGGAGGACACCTAAAGGCGAGCCGTAATGGCCTCATCTTTGGCAAGCTCCTCCGGTTTTTCTCCACAGTTTTTTTTGCCAGTTTTTATCCGTGTTTTTTTTTTTTAACGTTGTGCTGACTCTTGTTCTTTAAATGACGTTATCCCGAGGAGGACACCTAAAGGCGAGCCGTAATGGCCTCATCTTTGGCAAGCTCCTCCGGTTTTTTTCCACAGTTTTTATCCGAGTTTTTTTTGTTTGTTTGTTTGTTATTTTTTTTTTTTTTTTACGTTGTGCTGACTCTTGTTCTTTAAATGACGTTATCCCGAGGAGGACACCTAAAGGCGAGTCGTAATGGCCTCATCTTTGGCAAGCTTCTTCGGTTTTTTTTCCATAGTTTTTTTCCGTTTTTTTTCAGTTTCTTTTTTTTTTTTTTTTACATTGTGCTGACTCTTGTTCTTTAAATGACGTTATCCCGAGGAGGACACCTAAAGGCGAGCCGTAATGGCCTCATCTTTGGCAAGCTTCTCCGGTTTTTTTTCCACAGTTTTTTCCCGTTTTTTTTCGTTTTTTTTTTTTTTTACGTTGTGCTGACTCTCGTTCTTTAAATGACGTTATCCCGAGGAGGACACCTAAAGGCGAGCCGTAATGGCCTCATCTTTGGCAAGCTTCTCCGGTTTTTTTCCACAGTTTTTTTCCGTTTTATTTTTAATTTTTTTTTTTATATTGTGCTGACTCTTGTTCTTTAAATGACGTTATCCCGATGAGGACACCTAAAGGAGACCGTAATGGCCTCATCTTCGGCAAGCTCCTCCGGTTTTTTTCCACAGTTTTTTTCCGTTTTTTTTTTTCAGGTTTTTTTTTTTTAACGTTGTGCTGGCTCTCGTTCTTTAAATGACGTTATCCCGAGGAGGACACCTAAAGGCGAGCCGTAATGACCTCATCTTCGGCAAGCTCCTCCGGTTTTTTTCCACAGTTTTTTTTCCGTTTTTTTTTTTTTTTTTTTTTTTTTTTTTTTTTTACGTTGTGCTGACTCTTGTTCTTTAAATGACGTTATCTCGAGGACGACACCTAAAGGCGAGCCGTAATGGCCTCATCTTTGGCAAGCTTCTCCGTTTTTTTTTTCCATAGTTTTTTTCCGTATTTTTTTTCAATTTTTTTTTTTTACGTTGTGCTGACTCTTGTTCTTTAAATGACGTTATCCCGAGGAGGACACCTAAAGGCGAGCCGTAATGGCCTCATCTTCGGCAAGCTCCTCCGGTTTTTTTCCACAGTTTTTTTCCGGCTTTTTTCCGTTTTTTTTCAGTTATTTTTTTTTTTTTTTTTTTTACGTTGTGCTGAGTCTTGTTCTTTAAATGACGTTATCCCGAGGACGACACCTAAAGGCGAGCCGTAATGGCCTCATCTTTGGCAAGCTTCTCCGTTTTTTTTTTCATAGTTTTTTTCCGTATTTTTTTTCAATTTTTTTTTTTTTTACGTTGTGCTGACTCTTGTTCTTTAAATGACGTTATCCCGAGGAGGACACCTAAAGGCGAGCCGTAATGGCCTCATCTTTGGCAAGCTCCTCCGGTTTTTTTTCAACAGTTTTTTTTGCCGGTTTTTATCCGAGTTTTTTTTTTTTTTTTTTTTTATACGTTGTGCTGACTCTTGTTCTTTAAATG